>NW_020172271.1:569650-614076 GCF_003031525.2 Neophocaena asiaeorientalis asiaeorientalis | reverse complement strand
GGCTCCGGGGCGATGCGGGTGCAGAACGCGTGCTCAGAGCGAGAGCGACCGGGGGAGGGGAGCTAGCGGGCACGGCCAGTGCAGTTTTGCAGCACTCCGTCTCCCACCTTCCCACCAGGTGACACCCCGGCTGAGTTTGGCCCCGGTGGCAGCCAAGGCTTGAGCGCCCACCTCAGAGGTGTCCTTGACCGGAGTCAGCGGAGGAGGCAGCTAGCGGGGATAGGGGACCGAGCACTGGGTGGGAGCTCACCGCTTGGGGTTGAGTACAGCCTCGGTTTCTTCTTCTGCGAAATAAGCTGAGAAGACCCACCGCACTTTCCTTCTGGAGAAAAGAGGGAGAAAATCGGTGCATGGCCCTGGAGAGGAGCCCTGTGGGCCAGAGATCGGCCAGGGTCTCCCCTGGCTAGAAATCTAGCTTCCCACCCCAATCCGAGGCCCGGGGATGTCTACAGGGCTCGGGAACTCCGAGGTTCTGTGAGATTGTGTCTGCAGTTGGTGGGGGAGGGGTCCCGAGGCCTTCAGCAGATTATCCAAAGGTCGGTGACCCAGAAATGGTTTTGGCCACGGGCTATGTTTCACTTCCTACGTCCAAAGCAGAATTTAACTGAATAATTGAGCCCCCAAACCAGGCAAATGCTTTTACCTGTATTTCTGTTTTGGGATGCTTCCGAGAGTGAGGATTCAATTGTCTCAAATTAGAAGAATCTGCATTTTTAACCACTTAACACGTCTGTGTTTGTTAGGCGCCTGCCTGACCTTTCTAAGCGTTTCTTCAACTGTAAATTGGGAGCTTGTTCAAGTCAGAGAACTGCTGGGGGAATCAAATAACGAAATGTTTTTTTGCAAGCGCTTTGGAAGTTGCAAAGTATTTGTTCAAGGGACAGTTCTTTTTCGTCCTCCCAAATTAGATTTGCAGCCACTACCCCAATTCGAGGGGGTCAGGTTGTCCGCCTTTCTTGGTTGAGAGCCCGGAGCTCCTGCACGGGCACGAAATGGTGTTTTCCCAGCTCTCAGACAGCTGTGGAGAGGGCGAGGCGTTCCGTTCAGGGGCACGGCGTCCTTCCTCTCTTGCTCCTAGCGGGAGGCATCTCCTGGCTCGCACCGCCTGGGCCCTTTCCCCGCGGTGCGTGCTTCCCCGCAGCCGCTTCCCGGACGCCCTGCGCCCAGCCGGCCCCCGCTCGGGTTCCTCTCAGCCTCCGCATGTTCGCGGACACTCGCTGTCGGCCTTGGGGTCCATCTGGTTTGCCACGCGTCCCCTCCGACCTTCCCAGGGCTGTGGAGGTTGTCTGACCCAACCCCTCAGTTTTTTCACGGGAGGGATCAGAGACCTAGCTAGGCCCCTAATTGGGGCCAGAGCCGCGACCAGAGCACACTTCTCTGGCTGCTTGCCTGGGGCTTCTACCTCTGGGCTGAGTTGGGCGGATCCAGAGAGAATTCCTAGAACAGTGGTTAAGAAAGAAATACTGAGGGTGCACTCCCCCCCCACAGCCCGCCGGAGCTCCCGGCCTCAGAAACACCCGGGTCCCCTAGGTGGGCTTGGGCATCTAGCCAAGGGCGGGGGGCTGAGGGGACCTGCAAAACTGCAGAGATTTTCCTGGGGACAAACCTGAGGGGTGGGCACAAAGCAAGTGCTGGGATGTCTAGAAGGAGGGTATCTTGGGTCCCTAGCTACAAGGGCTGCAAGCCAAGATTCCCTCCTGCCCTAGATGATGCAGGGCTGTGGGGAGTAGCGACTGGGCAGATCAGGAATTCCTGAATCTCTCTGATTCTCCTGGAGTCTGCTTTTCACACAAAGCTCTACCTAGAACCAGAGTCCAGCATTGGCTCCTGCCCTGTGGGAACCAGTTCAGACCGGCCCTCCTGAGACTGAGGGCAGCTGAGGGCGGGGCTGGCCAAAGTGGTGAAGATGCAGCTTTTACAGTAAGTGGAAGCCCTGCCCTGAAAACTGTGGGGTCCCTACTGTAGGAAGCAGCCTTTGGCCTGAGTCAAGGATGTGGAGCTGCTATGAGCACCCTGTAGAGCTGGATCAGGGCTGGGCCCAGCCTCCTTGGGTGGATTGGATTGGGGGGATTACCTGCCCCGGCCTTTAGCACTAGTCCCAGGTAACATAACATGCAAGCTTCAGGAAGGCAAGGGCCACATCTGTCTTGTTCACTGCTGTATCCCCATGCCCGACTCTTGGAAGGCCCTCCATAAATATGTGTTTGAGTGAATAAATGAGCCAGGGTACAGAGTGCAGTCACAACCAGGGTCCCACAGGAATCCCCCTGCAGCACAGTGAGACCCATCTTGCAGAGGAGCCAGGCAGCAGGACAAGGACCAGAACCTGTCCCGGTCTCTTTCCATCACAGCTGCCTGCTCTACATCACCCCTTTTAGCTAGCAGTGACCAAGGTCATCTCAAGGGAGGTGGAAACTGCTCAGCATGACTTCTGGGGGTCTTTTCTCTTTCCATTTTCCCATCTCATGGACTTTGGACAAGTCCATTCCCCCTCTAGGCTTCAGTTTCATTATCTGTAAAGGAAACCCTAGAGCTATGTCTGCTTTTCCAAAGCTGATCTAAAAATACTGTTCCTTTTCTCCTTCATCCCTTCATTTTTCTTTTTCAAGACACATGGAGGGGGACTCCCCTGGTGGCACGGTGGTTAAGAATCTGCCTGCCAATGCAGGGGACACCGGTTCGAGCCCTGGTCTGGGAAGATCCCACATGCTGCGGAGCAACTAAGCCCATGCGCCACAACTACTGAGCCTGTGCTCTAGAGCCCGCGAGCCACAACTATTGAGACCGTGTGCCACAACTACTGAAGCCTGCGCATCTAGAGCCCAAGCTCTGCAACAAGAGAAGCCACTGCAATGAGAAGCCCGCACACCGCAACAAAGAGTAGCCCCCGCTCACCACAACTAGAGAAAGCCCGCGCGCAGCATCAGAGACCCAACACAGCCAAAAAAAACAGACACATGGAGGAAGTATGCTGTGGCTATAGACATGAGCTGGGCTGGACTTGGACCAGAAGAGAACTACTGTGCTGGATATGAAGCTCCCACTGTGTGCTGCATGGTGTGGGGCAGCAGGAGTCCCAGGCTGCTTCTGGATGTCACATAAATTAACACATGGTACCCCAGGAGCTGAATCAAGTCCTGGAATTCTACATCATAAAACAGACTGTTTGGGCATTCTAGGAGCTCACATTCTCTTTCAGACAAGAAGATGAATGCCAGGGAATGCTCCAACTTCCACTTCAGAGAAACCAAAGTTGGCCTAGAACTCCCCTTCCGGCAGGGACTGGTTGGGATGAGGTAGTCCAAGGTGGAAGAGCCAAGAGTCTCAGCAAACACATTCCAACAATGTTCCTTATTCTGTCTTATTGACCTGCAGAGTTCCTGTGGGTATTGGCACGGAAGCCCCATAGGGGGTGACAGGAGGAGTATGTGAGCCAGAGCTGGAGATCTGAGAGCCCCCCTCCCATTACACACACACCCCCTCCCGCGCCCCAGGGTGCTGGGAATCTGCCTTCACTTTGGACCTACCCTGGGCCCCAAGCCTTGGTCTCCCTTCCATCCTCTGCTTTGGAATTGCGAAGCTGCCCCCGCCCCCTGCCAGTTCCCACTTCACTGGGTCCCTATCACATGCCCAAGCCTCAGCCTTAAGCCACCTGCTAGCTGATGGGATCTCTTTAAAGAATTGATTCCCACTAGTCCCTAAAGTGTTTCCTCAGCAGTCAATCTCCTGCCACCCGGGCTCTCTACCCCATGAATGATTTAGCACCTTGGAGGGGCTGGAGCAGTCTTCCTGTGCACTCGGAGGCCTGCAGCTGTGACATCACCATCCCTGCTGGTGATGGATGGTCTTTTCTGCACTAATGGGGAAGAGAGTGCACAGGGCCGTCTGGAAGGGGGGTCGGGCCATGGAAGTGAGTACCCATCTGGCTCCACAGACTTCTGGTTTGGGGGTCTTACTGATGGACAAGCTAGCTAATTGCCCTCCAAGGTACCTAGAGAAAGGGTCTGAGGCCATTGCTCTGTCCCCAGCCCAGAGGGACCCAGGCTCATTTCAGAATGAGGTTTGTCTTTCCAGTTCCTGAAGTGTTCCAGAGAAAGGAGTTATGTACACCCAGTGCCTGCTTCCCCTGCTCTGGTTTTACAACACGCATGCACCCTCGCACACACACGCACCTATGTGAGTGAGCACACACGTGTCCACTTTCTCAAGAACTCTCTCAGGAAGTTCATCACTGTGGCCCACCTAAATCTTTCATGCTACCAACGAAGGCCATTTTTCTCTGAATCCATCTGGAACCGACAGAGAACAGCTGGTTATTATCTGCCATATGCTAACCCTCTAAGCACACGTGGTAAATAATGACATGGTCCTGGTCCCTCCCTGCCCTCACCCCCCTCCCATCATCTTTCCTCTAAGCGTCAATGACCCCAGTTCTCTCAGTTCCACTAGGCTTTGGGGGAAACGTAAGTTTTGTCAGTCAGCTCCACAGGTCAGTGACTTCATGTGGGGGGCAGAAGGTGGCAAGGACGCCCACTGAAAGGGACAGTAGCCTGTGCCCAGTCTTGCCCTCCCTGACTCCAGCAGGCCCTGGCCCACCTCGGAGGAGGTGTAACTTGAGGTACATCTCCTGCTTCAGAATCGCTTTCCCATCGGCCTATCCTGTAGACATCAGGTGAGGAGTTTTCCCTAAGATTGGTCCTGCAGCCCATGAACCCACAGTATCCCAAATATGTCAGCAGAGAGAGGGACCTAAAGCAGTGGGACACAGAATGGGTAAGTCTTGGTATTGGTTTTTTTTGGACCACTTTGTTGAGGTATAATTTTCGTACAATACGATGAATCAATTTAAGCATACAATTAGATGAGCTTTGACAAGTATATGCACCCATGTAACCACCACCACAGTCAGGGTATAGAACATTTTGATCACCCCTAAAATTTCCCTTCCAGGTCAACCTCCTTCCCCTGCCTCCCTACCCCCACCCCATCTCCAACCCCTGGCAACCACTAATCTGCTCTCTATCACTGTAGTTTTGCCTTTTCTAGAATTTCATCTAAATGCAATTATGATATGTAATCTTTTGAACCTGGCTGCTTTCACTTAGCATAATGCCTTTGAGATTCATCCACGTTGTTATGTGTATTACTAGTTCACTCCTTTCTATCGCTGAGTCATATTCCGTTGCCTAGATGTACCACGGGTTGTTCATCCATTCACCAGGTGGTCGATGTTTGGGTTATTTCCAATTTGAGGCTATCATGAATACTATGTTACTATGAACATTCATGTACAAGTCTCTTTATGGGCGTGTTTCCATCAGAAATTATGCTGGTAAATGTTTAACAACCAGCTCTTTGGAATGGAGGGCAGCCCTGACTTGGAGCCTCTGTTGGTTTCCGAGGTAGGAGTACTCCCATCATGGCCATTTGAAACTATCAACGTGCTGCCACGTTCCTGTTGCTCCACATCCTTGCCAACACTTGATTGGCCAGTCTTTTCCATTTTAGCCTTCTAGAGGGTGTGAAGCTACATCTCCTTGTGGTTTCAAATTGCATTTCCTTGATAACTAATGATGTCGAGCATCTCTTCATGTGCTTGTTGGCCTGGACGGGTAAGTTTTGAGGGGGCTGGGAACAAGGACCCGGCTCTGTGTTTTTTCCTCCCAACCAGGGATTGAACCCGGGCCACAGCAGTGAAAGCACTGAATCCTAACCACTAGACCACCAGGGAACTCCCTGGCTCTGTGTTTTGAGGAAATGTTCCTCTTCTTTTTTTTTTTTTTAATTGAAGTATAGTTGATTTACAATGTTGTGTTAATTTCTGCTGTGTAGCCAAGTGATTCAGTTATATATACATTCTTTTTCATATTGTTTTCCATTATGGTTTATCACAGGATATTGAATATAGTTCTCTGTGCTATACAGTAGGACCTTGTTGTTTATCCATTCTATATACAATAGTTTGCATCTGCTAGCCCCAAACTCCCAATCCATCCCTCCCCCACTCTTGTGTCCCCCTTGGAAACCACAGATCTGTTCTCCATACTGAGGAAATGTTCTGAGTGAAGTGCCACAGTGAAGGGCTCCAGGCACCTTGGAGCCACCAGGGAAACCTGGGGCGCCTGGGCCACGGATTGACTGAGACCTGATAGATCACGGCTTACAGAATTCTCCTCCTCAGATCTCGGTGGCATGGGAAGATCTGAGGTTTGCTGAGAGTGTGCCTTTTCCAAGTTCACTAAGAGGGCCCTTGGCAGATGAAGGCTCGGACCCAGGTTTTCTCACTCCCAACCCTGATCATGCCACTTTGGCTGTTCACAAACAGCTTTTACACACTTCATCTCATCGGATTCTCAGGACAACCCTATTCCACCAATGAGGAAACTGAGTCTCCAGGAGATTGACTCACTCAAGTCCCACAGCTAGTGAGTGGCAGAGCTGAAACTTGAACCCTAGATTTTTGGCTGTCAGGATCCCAGGAATCCACTCTGCCCCACTCGAGTCTACTGGAGGCCTCAGTAGGGGCTTACTCAGGCCATCTGCCCTAGGCCTCAGCCAGCCCCAAGCTAGTTCTAGCTGAGCCACATTTATAGAAGTGTTTTCTTAACATGGTGGCTTTGACCTTGCCTTGAAGACGCCTGGACATCTTGCTTCAGGTTGCCCTCAGTCTAGAGGTTAGAAAACCATGAAATTCCTCCCGAAGACTCTCGTCACATTTGCTGAACCTTCCACTTCCCTCATGAAAATCCAAACACAAAATGCCTCTTGACCACACAGGCTATGTGTTCCTACCTGCAAGCTCAGGCACCACCCTGCAATTGTCTGAGAGCTCAGGTGTTAACGGTACCTTTCTGGCACATAGTAGGCACTCGTTAAATGTTTGTTGAATATATAAATGGCATTTGTTAATAAACGTGGTTTCTTTTTCTGATCTGTAATTTATTTAAAAACCCAGGAGGTAGGAAATCACACTTATTGCGTGGGCGCTTTACACTCCTCCCCACAGCTGTGTGAGGTTAGCATTATTATACCCATTTTATGGATGAGAAAACTGTGGCTGGAGAGGTTCAGGAATTTGGTCTGTCAGCCAGGATGGGATGGGGCCAGGACTTGGACCAAGTCTGTCTGAGTGCCATTATGTGAGAGTGAGTGTGGATATCCCTGGAGGGACCCTCTGGCTTCCAGTGGGCAGAGAGGCAGCCCCACATCCTGAGCTCCAGACGGGCCTTGGCCCCATCTCGCCAACTATGCCAGTGAAGGTAGTTGCTGCTCACAAAACTATGAGTTTCAAACTTTCTTCTAGAGCTGTGTCTCTGAATCCAGCATCAGCCATAACGAAGGAGAATATCACTCTGCTCCAAAGTATAAAGTCCAGGAGTCTTTCTATCCATTTGAAATCAAACAGGCCAGCCCAGCCATTCCAGCTCGTGCAGGCAGCGGGCTGCACACAACAGCTATTTGCAGCCTGCAGCTTCGACTGGTCAAGGCCACCAGAGGCCTGGGTGTCAGCATTATGGGAGGGGGAGATGGTGGTCATGGTGGGGATGGGAATGCTGCTCCATTAACGTCCAACTTCCTGAAAACCACCGGGACACATGTCATTTATGCACTTGTTGATTTGAGGCCTGCTTCCAGAAGGAGCAGATGATGAAAGACCGTCAGCAGAAGAGCTGTGCACAGAAAAAGAACAGCAAAACCCTCACAGAAGGAGGGGGACAGAAACACACCAAACCAACAGCTAATGTAGTGGTGACCGAACGCTTACCTATGCACCAACCTCAGGGCCTCAGCTGAGTCCTTCCTACTTGCATTGTGAGGAACAGAGTAAGGGTGGCCTTGCAACAGGACTGCAGCTTCCCCTGGGGCAGCTTACACTCTCCCTCTACCTAGATGTCCAGGGGCAGGAGGGGACTAGGTCTTGGCCAGAGGCCAGATCTGAGCTTGGGCTATGCATTTGGGCCCCTGAGCGCCTCCATGTGTTCTGCAGGAACTCTGGCCCTCAGGTCTGAGCCCATTGTCTAGCCATTATGGCCCTTTTTGGGAGAGACAAGCTTCCAGCTTGGGAGGAACGAGGTATGAACTGGGGCCTGCCTGGCCTAGACACCCAGCCCCCCTGGGTCTTCCTGGGAGCCCTCTGCAAGAAAGAACAGCAACAGTGATACCTCAGGGCACCAGGAGGAGCCTATCATCTTTCTCTCTTTCCTTCACAGCCCATTCCATGGGGGCTTGAAGGGAGGGGCAGGGAGGCTGGTGAAAGGCCACCTGAGGCTGCTTTTCAATGAAACTATCCATGTACAGGATAGAATTACTTGTATCAAGTACACAAGACTTTTAATCCACTTTGTAATCAAACAGGGCATCACTCTGGGCCCCTACGAGCCTGAGATGACAGCGTATTTCCACCCACTTCACTGGTGGGGAAACTGAGGTGCAGGGGAGGATCAGAAGTAATCCATTCAAGCCAAGCAGGCAGTGGGGAGTTCAGAGCCCTGGGCTCCAAGGCCAGCCCACACCTTCACAGAGAGCAGGGTGGGGCTCAGCTTGCCAGTGAGGGGGAGTGGAGGTGCTGCCGGAGGCACCTCTGCTATCTTTCTGAAGTTTGTAGAGTCCCTTCTTGCATGAATTGGAATCTACCAAGACTCTCGGGATTGGGTGAAGTTGTTTGCAAATACACAAAATATTCCATCATCCAAGCCTGCCCATTAACTTGAGTTTCTGTCTACAGAAGCTAGGTAACTTTTCTGGGTCCCTACCCAGACTGGCTGAAGAATGAGCAACAAGTTGCCCTGGGGTTCCTCACTTTGCCTGCAGCAAAGATGGCTCCGGTTCTGCTTGGAGCTCTACCACCACCCCTCTGGAAGACTTTGGGCTAGTTTCATATAAGTGCCTCGGGGTCTGCATCTGTAAAACAGGGCCAGTGCTGGTGGTTCCATCGGCATCTAGGGTGGCTGTGCACCCCAAATGAGACAAAAGAGGGGAGAGAACTTTGTTTTGCTAAGTAGAAAATGCTGGATCCCCATGAGGGGCAGTAATATGTCATGGCCACAGGCCACAGTGGTGTGGTGACACTCCACACCGCAGTGGAAAGCACTGCTGTGAGGGCCAAGGGGCCTGGGCTCTGCCCCCAGAACTGCCTCTCTGGGCCTCCGGGCACTCATGCCTAAAGCAGAGTTGGAACTCCCTTCCAGCCCAGGTGTTCTATGCTGTCCTGAGAGACTGCCTGGTGCGGGCTGGGGTGTTTCCCTGGTCTCCGCGCCCATGCCTGGGCCGCTGGATACCCTTCGCAGAAGCTGCGCATCCTCTGGACACTTGCACCAGACCATCTGCTGCCACTCATCCCTGAGGAACCCACCTCAGCCCACCTGGGCTCCGCAGCATGGTTTCTGGGGGCTCAGGATGTTACATCACACGTCAGGGTAAAGTGGCTTCTGAGTCTGAGCCAGCATTTGAAGGGAGCGCCCTGTCGTCGTGGGTCAGCATATCCCTACCCTGAGGGAAGGCCTGACCCCCACGAGACTGAGTGCGTCCCAGGACGGGGAGGCCCCTTCCCGGCTGTGTGAAGATGGGGGTCAGTGGCCAGAGGGAGCAGTTCAGTGCCTTCTGAGTGGCCTCTTCAGCTGAAGAAAACAGAGGCCCTGGCTTTAGGGTTGTCAGATAAAACAGGGGATGCCAGTCAGATTGGAATTTCTGATAACAATGAATCATTTTTTTTTTTTTAGTATAAATACGTCCCAAATATAGTTGGCCCTTAAACAACCTGGGGGTTGGGGCGCCGACCCTCCGCCCAATGAAAACTTATAGTTGGCCCTTTGTATCTGAGGTTCTCTGAGGAGTCAAGCTACCACGGATGGTGTAGTACTGTAGGATTTATTATTGAAAAAAATCTGCCTGTAGGGCTTCCCTGGTGGCGCAGTGGTTGAGAGTCCGCCTGCCGATGCAGGGGACACGGGTTCATGCCCCGGTCCGGGCAGATCCCACATGCCGCGGAGCGGCTGGGCTCGTGAGCCATGGCCACTGGGCCTGCACGTCCTGAGCCTGTGCTCCGCAACGGGAGAGGCCACAACAGTGAGAGGCCCGCGTACCGCAGAAAGAAGAGGGAAAGAAAATCTGCCTGTAACTGGACCCATGTAATTGAAACCCGTGTTGTTCAAGGGTCAACTGTATTGCATAGGGCATACTTATACCCCCCAAAAGTATTAGTTGTTTATTCGATATTGAAATTGGACTGGGAATCATATTTTTATTTGCTAAATCTGGCAACTCCACCTGGCCTCCATCCCCCACTGCACCCCCAGTCCCCAAAGCTGCTGGGCCCACTGGGTGTCCCCTGTGTTCTCCTTGAGTCTCTCTGAATCTTTCTGTTGCCTGCTCTTGCTGGCTCTGTCTCCATCTTGCCCTCCTGTCCTCTGCCGTCTGTCTCAGACGTTCCCCCCTCGGCCCCCCTCGCACACACCCTGCTGCCCTCCTAGGTGACGCTGGACAGCACAGCGAAGAACACCGCTGCTGAGGATGCCCCGAAGGGCAGTCCACACAGCTGGGAAGGCGAGACCCCGGAGGGTGAAGGGAGTATGGGGGGCCGGGCCCGGCTCCCCGTGATGTGAGGAACACAAACCCGGGCCTCCAGGCCACACACCACCCACAGCCTCTCGGGAGACCCTTCTTCACACTGGAACAGGCTGGTGCCCGTCCAAAGGGCAGCTGGGCACGCGCCCTAAAGGGGTAAACACTGTCCGTTCTGCACCCAGTGAGGGGCAGGCAGCAGGAACAGCCTGTGCATGGCCAGGCTCCCAGGCCCCACCCACCTATGGCAGAGCTGGCTGGGCCTGGGAGCAGAGGGCCTAGTCAGACGTGTCCCACCCGGGGGCCCAGCTGAGCGGCAGTAGAAGGGACCTCCCACTGCCTTCCTGACCCAGGAAAGGGGGTAAGACCTGGCCCCATTGGAACAAGCCTGGGAGACTGGGGCTGAGCCCTGCCAGCGGCTAGGAGCATCTGCTAGCTTTTGTGGCTGCTGTTACCTGAAACAAGCTACCTCACCTCTGTGAGCCTCAGTTTCCTCATCTGGAAGATGGGGATAAAAGTTTATCCCCCTCATAGGAACGTTAGACTTAACTTCAGTGATCTATGTAGAGCTTTGAGCACAGGGCGCAGGAATGGGAGACCCTTGAAATAGGTTTCTCCTCTTTGTCTCTGAAGGCCAGGGGCCATCTCCAGTGTCTCACTACGGGATAACTAACCAAAGGGCAAGAAGCCCTTGGCAGACAGGACCGCCCACACAAATTCAGAAGGTCCTGCAGACCCAGTCCAACTCCTGGATGCAGTGAGTGTTGGAATAGAGGATCTTCCTCTTAGCCACGGCCTGGGCTCGCTGTACAGCCTGAGGCAGCATCTCCCTCTTCAGGCCTGAGCCCTGAGCCCAGGAAATGCAGCTGGCCTCAGAAAGAGGAGCCCAGGGAATGGAGACCCTCCTCACCAGGAGGGTCATATTACCTGAGTGACACAGAAGCAGAGGAAAAAGGGGAGGGGAGGGCAGCCACAGAAATGCCAGGCCCATGGGTGTGCCTCCTGGCAGAATTTGTTTGGAGGCTTTGGGGTTTTGTTTTTTTTCTTTTTCTCTAATTTTCTTTTAAAACTAATGTTTGCTGCCCCTCCATCATAGAAGTAACCCCTAGACTGCAGACAGAGAAGACCACGAAGAGGAATCCCAGAAAACTGCCATCACCACCCATGGACCACCACCCAATGCAGGCTCACCCTGTCTTTCTCCACCGTGCATTTTGTTTTAATAATAATTAAAAAAAAGAGACCATTTTGTACGTACTCTTTTGTACCTCACTTTTCTCACTGAGTAAGCTTTCCCTCTTGGGAAGATTACATTATATGACGATTAGTTGCTGCAGTATTTCATCCTATGGTTATTCCTTAATTTATCAAGCTCAGCTTAAGGACATTTGGGCAGTTTCCAATTTCCCGCTATTACACAAATTCTTTTTTTTTTTTTTTATTTTGGTGGTGTACCGTGGCATGCGGGATCTCAGTTCCCCGAGGACCGGGGATGAACCTGTGCCCCCTGCAGTGGAAGCACAGAGTCTTAACCACAGGACCACCAGGGAAGTCCCTTGTATTTTGGGTTTTTTTAATTAATTAATTTTTTATTTATTTTTGGCTGCACTGGTCTTTGTTGCTGCGTGTGGGCTTTCTCTAGTTGCGGTGAGCAGGGGCTACTCTTTGTTGCAGTGCGCGGGCTTCTCATTGCCATGGCTTCTCTTGTGGAGCACGGGCTCTAGGGGTGCGGGCTTCAGTAGTTGTGGCATGTGGGCTCAGTAGTTGTGGCTCGCGGGCTCTAGAGCACAGGCTCAGTAGTTGTGGCGCACGGGCTTAGCTGCTCTGTGGCATGTGGGATCTTCCCAGACCAGGGCTTGAACCCATGTCCCCTGCATTGGCAGGCAGATTCTTAACCACTGCACCACCAGGGAAGTCCCCCTCGTATTTTTTTAAAAAGATATATTTTGATTAATATATATATGTATATGTCAAAGGGTGTGCAAATTTAAAACATTACTGGTTCATATCACAGAAGCCACACACAGTGTCATAAATGCCAATGAGCCAGTCGCGTATGTAGCAGGTGCTCGGGCATAGCCCTGGGAGATTGGACAACTGCCCCTGGACCGGGGTCTGCTGGGGGCGAGGCTGAGGGTGGCTCCGGAGGCCAGGCAGGTCCTGCGACTACATCCTAGGTCCCTGGAGGGCTGTTCCCCTCCCCTGCTCCGGGGTGCAGGGGTTCTGGGTGCACAGAAATATGGACAGTTCAGTACTAATGCCAGGGGACTGGGGGCCGGGCCAAATCCTCCTTCTTTTTCCAGGGCTGGGACTTAGGGCGTTTGTCCCTCTTCCAAAGCCAGCAACAGACCGGGAGGGGCCAGCGTGAAGGCGGGGTCACCTGCTTGAGCTGGGGATGTGCGGTGGGGGTCAGGGGACCATCGTGGGGTGGGGTCAGGACCATGGAGTCACTATCGTGACAGATACCAAACCCAGAGATTGTCAAACAGCCTCCCAGGGCAGACACAAGAGGGGAACCTGATCAGACCCTGGGCTTCTCCCTCCCACTGTCAGTTGGCACAGCTCCATTTTTATCCATTGTTCTTAAGCCTCCCAAGAAAGACCTCCTTTAAGGAAAAGCTTCCAGGCTCTAATGCTAAAAAAATTTGGAAAAATGACTAGTGGTTTAGTTTGCCCCAACCTATGCCCCCATTTTACAGATGAGAACACTGAGACTAAGCGACCAGAATGACGTGACCAAGGTAACAGCTGGTTAGTAACACCCAGTGATGGAACTAGACTATGACCCTCAATCACCCTTCAGGTATTTCGAAACCTCCACCCGAAGGTTGTCAATACTGCAACCCCTTAATACACCCTACTTCCCATCTGCCATTCCAGGGCTTCCAGGCCCCTCCTGAGGGTTTTAGGGAGGGCAGTGCCCACTCCTGTGTTCTGAGGGGCTGCTCTGACTCCCCTTCCTGGCCAGAGGTCCCCAGACCCCGTGTTCCTG
Organism: Neophocaena asiaeorientalis asiaeorientalis; assembly: GCF_003031525.2. Classification (NCBI taxonomy): domain Eukaryota; kingdom Metazoa; phylum Chordata; class Mammalia; order Artiodactyla; family Phocoenidae; genus Neophocaena; species Neophocaena asiaeorientalis. The sequence continues at coordinate 600,524 of NW_020172271.1, read as the reverse complement.
CCTCAGCTTTGCCCACACCAACTCTTCTGCCTCAATGCTTCCTGACCCACCCCCAGACCACCTCTCCTGCAGGACCCACCTTAAATCTGTGTGAGCCCCAGTATGAGAGGCAATTCAGCACATACATAGTAAGTGCTCAAAAGCTAGTAATGGGTATTCTTACTTCCAGGCATCAGTAGTGGGGGCCGCGCCCTGGGACCCCCATGTGGTCAGCCTCGGATGCTGCAGGGTGCCCTTAAGGGGCTCTGCACTGTCGGCCCCTGGAAAGGCCTGCTGAGTTATGACAGTGTCCTGCCCTCGGAGCCATGGGGTCTGGGAGAGGGGAGTTGGGGCAGTAAGCAGCCTGAGGCCCCCCCACCTAGGAAGGTGGGAGTTCAGGTCCTGAAAGCAGAGAAGGGCGTGCCATCCCCTCCCTAAGTCCTTCTGGAAAGCACTCTTAGACCTGGGGAATCAGAGTCGAGCAAGGGGGCCTACCCCCAGGGTACCCACTAATCTGTACAATGTCCCCCATGACCTGAGCCGTGAGATTCACTAAGATATTCCTGAACGCAGGCTGCAGGAGCCCAGCCAGTCTTGGCCCAGCAGAAAGAGGGAGCAGACCCTGCCCAGCAGATGTCGGGGGAGTTGGGGCTGGGGTGCCCAGGTGCCTCTACCCCTTCTGCCAGTCTGGCCTGGAGGCTCTGGGTGTCACAAGATCATCGCGGCGGTTGCAGCACAGCAGGACTTCCTGTTTGCGGGGCAGTGAGAGGCTGGAGTAGGTGAGGGGCCGGGAAGTGGCAGGAGGATCCTCCTCGCAGAGCTGCGGCCCTGGCAGGGTGAGGGCGGCCCCTCCTCGTGGAATCCTGTGATTCCACCGCCCTGAATCTGGACAGTTAAGGAAGGGCCCTGGCGTCTTTCAAACAAGCCCATCATCTGCTGAGCAAGGGCTGCTGTGGGCGGCGAGGACTGCGTGGGCGGCGAGGACTGCGTGGGCAGCCTGGACTGGTTGTTTAGAGTTCAGATTATCTTTGTTTACCACTGAGAGAACATAAAGCCGTCCGCAGGCATTAACTGTGCCCACCTGCTTCCAACATTCATTTGCTCATCCAGGGTTCCAGCCAATGGTGCCGGTAATAAAGGAAATTGCTCTTGAAGTTGACAGAGACTGAGTCCCTGGGGGGCAGGCGGGCAGGCACCTCCCCACCTGCCTGCCCCCCAAAGCCAAGGGTGTATAGCTGTCACCATGGAGCTGGGCAGAGTCCTCCAATTCTGTTGTGTGTCTCCTTTTTTGCCCCCCAAAGACCCTCTGCCTATGTCTCCCAGCCCAACACAGGGCATCTGCCAGGGCTGCAGCACGGGAGCCTTCGGAGAGATACCAAGCAGAACTTCCTGAGGACAGGCATCTGGAAGGTAAGGAAGGGCATGGCATCTCCTCCCTAAGTTCTTCTGGAAAGCACTCTCAGGCCTGGGGAATCAGAATCGAACAAAGGGGTCTTCCCCTAGGGTACCCACTAATTTGCATGATGCCCCCATGACCTGAGTTGTGAGATTCACTAAGATATTCCTCTTTCAAGGTGCTTCTCTGCTTTCAGGACATGAACTCCCACTTTTCTAGGTGGGGGGGGGACCTCAGAGAGATGGATTATCAGCCCAGAGCCTCCCAGGGCCATCCCCCAAACCGTTGCTCCTGTCACCCCATCCCTGCAGAGGTGCTCGACTTTCCCTGCGAGCCACCTCAGGCTACTGCCACCTCCCATGTGCTTACGACCACTGACCATTAGTTAATACCATCAGTGACCACTGAGTAGGTGCGTGGTAAAAGCTTCACAGCAACAGCCTATTTCACTCGCGCAACAATCGCCCTCCAGACCGGCACCATTACTATATCCTTTGGCTGCGACCGGAAACCGTGGGGGTGGGGCGATTTGGAAGGTGGGCCGCCCGTTTCTCTCCAGGTTCTCAAGTGTCAGCTCCTCCCCCGCCTGCCTCCAGCCTCCGGCTCAGAGAGAACCTTGGCGGGGCTGGTCCGGGCGCCTGCCCTCCCTCACGCCACGCTGGACCGCTTGCTCACGGCGCAGGGCCACGTTGGCCCACCCTCCGTGTGGCTAACGTCGGGGGTGGGGAAGGGGCTCTCCCAGCCTTCTTGGGGCTCACGGTCTAGAAGGCTCTTTTCCCCGGGCACGGGGGGTAGCCAGAACCTGCAAAGTCTGGACTCCACCTCCCTCCCCGCCCTTCCCCAGCCCACCCAACTCCTGTCTCTTCTCTGCCTTTTGTATTTCTACATCAGCACCACCGGCGTCCAGAGGCTTCCCAGGCTGGAGGCCTTGTGTAAAGGATACCACTGCCTTGATGGAACAGAACCCTGGCTCTCTGAGGCTCGGCTCTGAGAGGAGGCTTCCAGGAGGGCAGGCCCGTTTGCCTCAAGGAGCTGCCTGTGCCCTCATTTCCTTTCCCCCAGTGTCTCACTTTGGAGGGCTGCTGACACACCTTGGCCCAGGTGAGCTGAGCCCCCTCTGTTACTCTGGTCCAAAAACCAGGTTCTTTGCAACACAGCCAAGACAGACTAGAACTTTCAAAAGAGACTTTGTTAAACACCAAAGGAAATATATCCAAGGAGCAGAAGTAGCATCAAAGCAAACAAACCAGAAATATCCACTCCCACCTTCTCCCATCCCCAAGTGGGTCCCTCTGCAGTCCTGCGGCATCCGAGGTCCAGCCCCGCAGGGTCCAGGTGAGCTCCCACTCACCGAGTTCTTGCCTGTTTCTTCTCCTTAATGGCTGGTGTAGTGGATTAAATGGTGGCCCCCCCCGCCGAAAAGATATGTCCACCCACGTCCTAATCCCTAGAACCTGCAAATGTTACCTTACTTGGAAAAAGGGTCTTTCCTGATATAATCAAGTTAAGGAATTTTTTTAAAAATAAATTTATTTTATTTATTTCTGGCTGCGTTGGGTCTTTGTTGCAGTGCGTGGGCTTCTCATTGCGGTGGCTTTTACTGCGGAGCACAGGCTCTAGAGCGCAGGCTCAGTAGTTGTGGGTACACGGGCTTAGTTGCTCCACGGCATGTGGGATCTTCCCAGACCAGAGCTCGAACCCATGTCCTCTGCATTGGCAGGGAGATTCTTAACCACTGCACCGCCAGGGAAGCCCCTCAAGTTAAGGATTTTGAGACAAGGAGAACATCCTGGTGGGCCTTAAATCCAGTGACAAGTGTCCTTATAAGAGACACAGAGGAGACAGACACAGCAGAGGAGGTGGCAGTGAGAGGACGGAGGCAGAGATTGGAGTGACTCCCATACCAGCCAAGGAAGGCCAAGGGCTGCTGGCTGCCCCCACAAGCTGGGAGGGCGGCATGGAACAGATTTTCTCCCAGCTTCTCCAGAGGCAGGGGCCCTGCCAACTTGATTTCAGACTTCTGCCCAGAACTGAGAGAATATGTTTCTGTTGTTTTCAACCATCCAGTTGTGGTAATTTTTAACAGCAGCCTCACAAAATAAATACGGTTGGTGTTCTGGAACATCACCCAGAGCCCCACCCCACCCACCGTAGGCTGCCGATGGCTAAATCTGTCTCTCTCAGTGGATCTCCAGCCTGAGGTTCAGATCTCTGTTCCCAGTAGCTTCGTGTGGGTCCCACAGGAATCTCAAAGCCAATATGTTAAAAAATCCATAACCCACTCCTTCTCCCAGGCTCCCCCTCGCATGAATGGTACACCTCACTCTAACCTGGGAGAACTTTCTTGCCCCACATTCAGGCCACCCAAATAGCTCCCAGTCCTTCCAGGTCTTTCCATCTCCAGGATTGCACCCTCACGCAGGTCACCGGCTGTTCTCTCTGGGAGTTAACTGCCTCGCTGACCTCTCCGTTTACACTCCACCACTTCACATTAGCCCTGCAATACCGAGGACTGGTGAAGATGACCCTCAGACACTTCTTTCTCATGCAACTTACTGAGTCCAGTGGGAAGGATCCACGTTCAGCAAAGGATTCCCAGGATACCTGCTGGCGAGATACGGCTCCTCCAGGCTCCTCTCTTGGTTCTTGGGGGACATATTCCAGTTGGTGGCTACCTGTCAGCCTGTCCCAAAGGAGGTTCTATAGGACACCCCAAGTGAGGGCTCATCAAGCCTCTAGTCCCCTAGTGTATCGCCTTGAAACTCCAGCATAATTATTTTATATTGATCCCCAAACTGCCATAAGCACACTGTCACCCGTCTTGAAGGTTAGGCTTCTCGGCACAGTTGTTTGCAAGCCACCAGGGCCTCATGCCACACCGTTTGAAGGTCCTATAACAATGGCCAGATGTCACATGGGCCCAGTCCGCTGTGACCAGTGACCGTGACCAGATGTGGACCTGGCTGTCCCCTGCATGGCCAGGCGTCAGAGAGATGGAGCACAGTGGGGTGGCAGAATGCACCCCAGCCCCTCTTCCTGAAACAGAGCTGACCCCGTCTCTCCGAACTGGGGCTCACATACTGCATGGTATGGCCCTACTTATCCCACCCTCTCACCTCTCCACTCTCCAATGCTCCCTACACTTCAGCTTCACTGAACTACTGCAGTTCACTGAATGAGGATAGTTTGTACCTCTTCTGGAACATTCTTTGCCTGAATAATTCCTGCTGATCTTTCAAAACGCAGAGCAAGCGTTGTCTCTGCTAGCAGGCTCTTCCTGATCTCCCCAGCCTCAAGGCCCCTGGTGCCTTAGTCAGCTCGGGCCGCTTTAACAAAATATAGACTGGGTGGCTGAAAAAACTGACATTTCTTTCTCACAATTCTGGAGGCTGGGAAGTCCAGGATCAAGGTGCTGGCAGATTTGGTGTCTCGTGAGGGCTCTCTGCCAGGTTTGCAGACCAACACTTTCTCTGTGTCCTCACATGGCAGGAAGAAAGAGAGCTCTGGTCTCTCCCTCTTCTTATAACGACACTACCTGCATCCTCATTCCATCATCTAAACCTAATTACCTCCCAAACGCCCCACCTCCAAATACATCACTTTGGGGACTCAGGATTCAGCATTTGAATTTGAGAGGACACACACATTCTGTCCATAACATCCCCTCTGTTTGTTTGAACTGGAATCCATATGTGGTCCATACATAGCTGTTGGTTGATATGTCTCTTGTCTCTTCTAATTGATCCCAAGACAGGCTCCCCTTCATTTGCTTTTTAAAAAATATTTTATTTTATATTCTATTTTATTATTTTATTGTGATAAGAACACAGCATGAGGTCTACCCGCTTGCCCTCCATTTCCTTTTGCTGCTGTAGATGCTTTCCAATTTTCTTTTTTTTGACTGTGCCACACACAGCATGCGGGATCTTAGTTCCCCGACCAGCGATCGAACCCGTGCCCCCCGCAGTGGAAGCATGGAGTCTTAACCACTGGACCGCCAGGGAAGTCCCACTTTCCAATTTTTGGTTAAAGAAATCTGGTCATTTATCTTGTAGAGTTTCTCACAGTCAGGATATTTTCAGTTGCATCCCCGTGGGGTCATTTAATACATTCTTTTGTTCTTGTTTTTCCTATAAATTGGTATTTTGATCATATTCAGGTTTTATTTAGGCAAGATACTTTGTAGGTTGTACCGAAGACTTTCTTCAGATGTTATCAGCCATTGAGGACATTTTGCTTAGATCAGTGATTCTCAAAATCCTTGGTTTTAGAATACTTCTATTCTTAAAAATTATTGAGGGCCCCAAGGAGGTTTTATTTATATGAGTTGTATCTATTTGCATTTACTTTATTAGAAATTAAAACTTAGAAATTTAAAAACTATTAGTTCTTTCAAAAATAACAACAGTAAGTGTACTACGTTAACAAAAATAACATATTTTATGAAAATAACCATTTTCAAAAACAAAAAATAGTACTTAAGAAGAAGAATGGCATTGTCTTACATTTTTGCAAATGTCTTCAACGTCTGGACTGTCCTATCAGCTTCTGCATTCAATCTGTTGTGATATGTTTTTTGGGTTGAAATATATGAAGAAAATCCTAGGATCACATGGCCCCCTGTGTCCAGGGTCATACTTTGAGAACTGCTGCTCTAGATCTGTTGCTTCATTAAACGTTTCAAAGCGGGGACCGTCTATCACTCCTTCTCCATTTATTCACAGCACTACTTCCAGAAAGAGAGGTCTCCCCTCTTTGATTTGATTAGCTCCTTGGTACAGTTCATATAGGAAAGGCAGTTCACACACTTGATTCTTTCTTTTTATTTGCCAGTTTTCAGAATGAAGTGGTTCCCTAACATCCTCCATTGATCAGAGAGGGCTTTGTTGTGGTGCAAGGGATGGAATGGCATTGATGTGTTTTAGCACTGCAGCTATTATCCTTTATGATGTTCACATCGTCTCACCGGTGACTTCAATTTGCATTTTCTTGATAACTAATGATGCCGAGCAGCTTATTCAGGCCGGCTCCTGAGTCCTTTTGACTCAGTCCTATTTTTCCTTGAGAGCATCTTTGCTTTCTGGTATGACAAGTTCTAGATTCATCTTGGACATTTTCTGCCTCAGACCTGGAATCAACAATTCCTCCAATGACACCTGTTTCTTTTTAGTGGGAGATAATATTCAAAGTCTAGAATCTGGATGTCAGGGGGTACTCACTGCTACTGGATTGGTCATTATTTCTAGTCCTTTCCAGTCAGCAGAGCTAGGAAATATTATTTGTCTTAGTAATTTTTTAAAAGAAATTCTTTAGGGGCTTCCCTGGTGGCGCAGTGGTTAAGAATCCACCTGCCAGTGCAGGGGACACGGGTTCGAGCCCTGGTCTGGGAAGATCTTACATTCCGCGGGGCAACTAAGCCCGTGCGCCACAACTACTGAAGCCCTCGCACCTAGAGCCCGTGCTTGGCAACAACAGAAGCCACCGCAATGAGAAGCCGGGGCACTGCAACAAAGAATAGCCCCCGCTCTCCGCAACTAGAGAAAGCCTGTGTGCAGCAATGAAGACCCAACACAGCAAGCAAGCAAGCAAGCAAGCAATTTCTATTCAAATTTAAGACCTGTTTTTTGTTTGTTTGTTTGTTTTTTGACCCAAGTGTTTTTAATTAACCTTATTGATCTTCTGTGTTTGCTTTTAACCATGCCAAATCCATGTCAGTTCTCAAGGACACCAACATAACGGCTCACTTGTTTTATTCTACAGCTCATGCACAACGCAGCTCAGAGTAACAAAGCCAACCCCACCACCAACAGCATGATTGCTAAATTTCACTGTTTTCAGTTCTTTTGTCTGTTGAGTATGTTCTGTGAGGAATATGCAGTTAAGTTACGTACCGTGTTTTACAGTCGCTTGTTGGAGCTTCCCTGGTGGTGCAGTGGTTGAGAGTCCACCTGCCAATGCGAGACACACGGGTTCGGGCCCCGGTCCACAAAGATTCCACATGCTGCGGAGCGACTAGGCCTGTGAGCCGCGGCCGCTGAGCCCGCGCTTCCGGATCCTGCGCTTCCGGATCCTGCGCGGCCGGAGCCTGTGCTCCTCAATGGGAGAGGCCACAACAGTGAGAGGCCCGCGGACGGCAAAAAAGACCCGAAAAACAAACACACAAAAATAAAAGTCACTTGCTATAGTTTCTCTCTTTGTGGATATGACCTTTAACTAGACATAAGGGTTCCTTTGTTTTAGTCCACTTCTGATTTTTAGGAATTTCTTTCTTTTTACATTTCATTTTTTAAAAAAATATTTATTTATTTATTATTTATTTACTTTGGCTGTGCCGGGTCTTAGCTGCAGCATGCAGGATCTTCATTGTGTCCTGCGGGATCTTTAGTTGAGGCATGTGGACTTCTTAGTTGCAGCATGCATGCGGTTTCTAGTTCCCCAACTAGGGATCAAGCCTGGGTCTCCTGCATTGGGAGAGAGAAGTCCCACCCACTGGACCACAAGGGAAGTCCCTTACGTTTCATTTTTAAATGGCATTTTAACTAATTTTTTTAAAGAGGGAATACATTCACATAGTCAAAACCTGAGACAACATAAAAAGATATACAATGAAAAATCTTCCGGCCTCTCTTTTTCATTTTCCCCTTTCCATCCACTTTTATTAGTATCTCGATTATCCTTTCAGAGTTTGTTAAAATGCAGGCAAATATGAATATAGATTACATTCATTATTACATAATTGATTTATCTATACATTGTTCAGCACAGTATCATTTCATAAAATTAAGTCATTTTCATTCTTTTTTTATAGCTGCATAGAATTCATTTTACGAATGTAGCAAAAGTTATTTAACGAGTTCACTACTGATTGACATTTTAGTTGTTTCATATATTTTGCTATTACAAATGGTTTACATTTACTTTTGTTTTATAATTTTGTAAAATATTTACACAGTTCCATAGCCAAATCTACAAAAAAAAAAAAAAAAATCATTTAAATCCGGTGTCCATCCCCATTCCCTCTACCCTATAACCGCTCTGCCCCTGTAAGTAAACATTTAAAATTTTTGTATGGGTTTTTCTTCCATTTTTTAAAAAACTAGAAGCATATGTATATATGCATTCATATTTCCCTTTCTTAGATAAATGAAGCAGACAATACATACTTTTCTCTATCTTGATTTAAATTTTTTCAAAAGTGTGAAATAATTACAAACTTACAGAAAAGTTTTCAGTATAGTAAAAGGAACATTTTTTTTTCCATTTGAGAATAAGTTGCCAACATGATACCCCATCACCTCCGAATACTTTTATATTTTTTTTTTCGGTAAGCGGGCCTCTCACTGTTGTGGCCTCTCCCGTTGCGGTGCACAGGCTCCGGACGTGCAGGCTCAGCGGCCAAGGCTCACAGGCCCAGCCTCTCCGCGGCATGTGGGATCTGCCCGGACCGGGGCACGAACCCGTGTCCCCTGCATTGGCAGGCGGACTCTCAACCACTGCGCCACCAGGGAAGCCCCACCTCCGAATACTTTTATATTTTCTATTAAAAAAAAAATTCTTCTACATAGCCACAATACAAACATTAAAATCGAGAAATTATCATTGATCTTCACCAAATCCTTGAACCCCACTCAGTTTTACCAGTTGTCCCAATAGTGTCCTTTATAATGAAAGGCTCCAGCTCACAATCCTGCATAATATATACTTGTCAAGTCTCTTTGGTCTCCTTCAGGCCGAAACAGTTCCTTGGTCCTTCCTTAACTTTCATGACCTCGGCAATTTTGAAAATTCCACACCCATTATTTTGTAGAATGCCTCTCAGTTGGGGTTTGCTGACGATGACTCCTCATGATTGGATCCCTCAGGTTATGGGTCTTCTGTATAAATACTCAAAAGCAATGCTGCATCCTTCTTGTTGCATCAGGAGGTACAATTTCATTTGCCCCGTTACTGATGATCACTTTGAATAAGATGGTGTCTGCGGGGCTTCCCCATTGTGAAGCTGCTCTCGTCTCCTTTGTTATTAATATGTAGTTTGTGGGGAGATGCTTTGAGCCTATGTAAGTACCCTGTCCCTCATCAAACTTTCAATTTGCGTGTGTCTATCAGTATAGACTCATGGATTCAGATTTTATTCAATGGATTATGATTTTTACTATCACTATTTTGATGCTAATTGTCTTAGATTTGGCCTGTGGGAGCCCTTTCAAGGGGACTCCTGTGTGCTTTTGACACATCTCTATATTTTTTTGAGCACTTCCTTGGTTTTGGGTGCAAGATATCTCAGACTCATTTGTATATTTCTTGCCAGTGTACTAAAATCAACCAAGGCTCCAAGGAGTCCTGGTTCCTTTTAGTGGAAAATGGTATTTAGAAGCAATCTGGGCACTGGGGATGGACACTGCCATCATAGGAGCATCATAGGTGCATCAAAGGTGCAAAATAACCTTTGCTATCACTACTGTCGCTGATCCCAGGCCCTCCTAGTGGGTAGAGCTAGGAAGTATGTTTACATTTATATTTACTTCTGGATCTATAGATGTAAATACATATTTACCTGGAACTATATTTCTATATTTATGTATAAATGACAAAACACCACAAGTTTTCCAACTCCATAGCTTCTCCTTGTTTTCTCTCTCTCAATATTTGTACCTTCCTCTCCAACAGTGAGAAATCTGATTCCTGTTGATCTCTTAAAATATTGACTTATTTGGTTAATCCCTATATGTAACCAACCTCGAATCACAGCCACTTCTCCCCTACAGCTCCCCTCAATGGAACAGAAGCTCTCTCACCTCTCTTGGAGTCTGATACCCCATTCTAGTCCACCCTCCTATGGGGGTACCCTCCTACTCCGTTTGGACTCTGACACTCCGTGATGGGTGGGCCTCCCATGGAGATGCCCTTCTCATCCGATTTAGGCTTTGACACCCTGCAGCGGGTGGCAGGACCGGCTGTATGGATGCCTGCCTGCCTTACACTGCTCCTGCTCTGACACCCAGCCCACGCCCTCCTGCACCAATGCCCTCCTTACCTGGCTCAGGGTCCCACCTGTACCACAGCATGCATGTCTACCTTGTTCAGCCCACTTCATGGCTTTTGGAATGAATTGTTCAGAAAGGGAAGGGAAGGGAAAAGAAGGAAGAAAAAGAGTTCCACCTTAAACATTAAAAAAAATTTTTTATTTAGGGCTTCCCTGGTGGCACAGTGGTTGAGAGTCTGCCTGCCGATGCAGGGGACATGGGTTCGTGCCCCGGTCCGGGCAGATCCCACATGCCGCGGAGAGGCTGGGCCCGTGAGCCATGGCCGCTGGGCCTGCGCGTCCGGAGCCTGTGCTCCGCAACGGGAGAGGCCACAGCAGTGAGAGGCCCGTGTACCACACACACACTCACACACAAAATTATTTAATATATCTTCCATATCTATATCTATCTATGGAAGTAGAGATATTTTTCATTCCTTTTTTTTAACAGTTGTAATATGTAAATATATCATGGTTTATTCAATTGCTCCTTTGTGGTGGCCATTTGAATTGTTTCCATTGTTTTGCTATTACAAATGGTTAGTTGTCAGGTATGTTTCTGAAGCACCTGGGAACAATCGACTCTGGTATTTTAGAGGTTCTATACCCTCAGCACTGTTCTGTATAAGTGCACCACCAGGTGCTCCTTTTAGAACATGCCCCGGATTTTGGAGAAATCCCCTTCACCAGCCCGTCCCGTGCCAAGGATAGATGCTTGTGCCAGTCATTGGACCACAGACTGGACCTCAGGGAGGCCAAGAGCATTTGAGGAGGTTTTGAGCCCCAATTGGGGCTCTCCATGTTGAAGGGGACCAAGGATCCGATCAGAGCCTCTGTTTCAGGAAGCATGAGTTCCTTTGGCATACATGGATGAAGGTCACAAATGCTCTGGCTGTACCCAAATGGTCCTGGGATTTGTTCCATCAGAGGTCTGGGTCTCAGGACCCAGGGTGCAGCTGAGGAGACATCCTCCCATCAGCCGGTCTCCCTGCCATGAACTCCAAAGGCAAACTTGAAGAACCCTATGCATGTAATTCTCGTAGGATATATATATATATATTTTTTAAATTAATTAATTAATTAATTTTTGGCTGTGTTAGGTCTTCATTGCTGCACGCGGGCTTTCTCTAGTTGCAGCGAGTGGGGGCTACTCTTCATTGCGGTGCGTAGGCTTCTCATTGCGGTGGCTTCTCTTGTTGCGGAGCATGGGCTCTAGGCGCGCGGGTTTCAGTAGTTGCAGCGTGCGGGCTCAGTAGTTGTAGCACGTGGGCCTTAGAGTGCACGGCCTTCAGTAGTTGTGGTGCGTGGGCTTAGTTGCTCTGTGGCATGTGGGATCTTCCCGGACCAGGGCTCAAACTCGTGTCCCCTGCATTGGTAGGAGGACTCTTAACCACTGTGCCACAGGGAAGTCCCTCGTAGGATATTAAATAAGGCTTTTTTCTCAATTATGCTATTTATTTAGTCAACACTTTTTTGCATATAGAATGCAAAGGTACATTTCCTCTTACTCTTTTTTTTTTTTTTGCGGTACGCGGGCCTCTCACTGTTGTGGCCTCTCCCGTTGCGGAGCACAGGCTCAGGACGTGCAGGCCCAGCGGCCATGGCTCACGGGCCCAGCCTCTCCGCGGCATGTGGGATCTGCCCGGACCGGGGCACGAACCCGTGTCCCCTGCATCGGCAGGTGGACTCTCAACCACTGCGTCACCAGGGAAGCCCTCCTCTTACTCTTGTTATCACAAATGTCAAATTATGAATTAAAAATGCTTTATGGTAGGTGCTCTTGCAAAGTGAGTGAGTGTGTGTGTGTGTGTGTGTGTGTGTGTGTGTGTGTGAACGTCTCATATTTATGTGTGGACCAGAACCGAATGAATGATTTTATAAATGAGATTCTAATCAGGATGATGCAAGGCTGCTTCAGGAGATGAGAGGCTCATTATTTGGAGGGGAAGGAACTGGCTAAGAATTTTGAACACACGGGTTCTCCTGCTCACAGATGTTGATGGGGAACTGTCAGAGGGAGAGCAGAGAGGCTGGCTTTGATGCTCCAGAAAAGTGAGAAGAGGGATGTGGTTGATGACTGCCCTGCCAGCCAGGCACAAATTATTCATGGGGAGGCATAGAGTCTGGTGGAAAAAACTCTGGGCTGGCGATAAGGAGGCTGGTGTGTGACTTTGGATGAGTTCTGTTTGGCCTTAAGCAAGTCACTTAAACTCTGCGCTGAAGCACCTGTGGCTGCTCATGTCCCACAGGGCAGGAATCCGCCCTCTGTATCTCACAGGACCGAGTAGGTTACTAGGTACAAAATGTCAATGTCTAAAATCCTTTCTGCAACAAGGCAGGGTATAAACAGACAGACAGGGACTTCCCTGGTGGTCCAGTGGTTGGGACTCCACGCTCCCAATGCAGGGGGCCCAGATTCGATCCCTGGTCAGGGAACTAGATCCCGTGTGCCACAACTAAGACACAGCGCAGCCAAATAAATAAATAAATAGTTAAAACAAAGCAAAACCAAAAGACTCAGAAAGCCAGACAGACCAATAAAACCCAAGGCATCAGGGTCCAGGGTGGAGAGTGAGGCCCAGCCCAGGAAAGCCATGTACCCAAGTGTCCCAGGAGCATCTTGATCCTGGCTCTGTGGGGAGAGAGCCGCCTGGTGTGTGTCTGGCGGGGAGCTGCGTGGAACAGAGCGGCCAGGAAGAGTCAGGATTATCCAGGGTGGAGGCCCTGGCAGGAATACAGGTCATTCCCCTTGCAAAAATGAAATTCACATCTCAGGTGGTATCAGTATAGAGAAGACAGCTGGGCACAGAAGTGTCCGGGGAGGCTGTGAGGACAGGTGATCGCATCACATGACAGCGCTACACAGGGATTCCACCTGACTCCTCCTTTCTGCTGGTCTGGGCTCTCAGAACGTGGCGGCTGGCTCTTTCCGCAGACCAGCGTGTGTTTCCTCAGGGCTGTCTCTGGGGCCAGAGCTGGGTGAACATGGGCCCCTGAGCCTCCACCCACATGCACCCTGGGCCCAGCTGGGGAGCCTGAGATGGCCTCTTGGCCACCACCAGCACATGCATTAGTAATATCCACTGATCCTGCTGGCCCTGCGCCCTGTTTCCAGAGTGGGGCAGTAACCGGAGTCCAGGTGCCCCCTGCTTTCCAGACTCCACCCTATGGTGGGACCATTGGATACCTCTTCTTTTCCTGGTCCTCGATCTCTGCATCAAAATGAAAAGCAAAGAAGTTATTTCTCCTCCGACATCCTGAGCACTGCTTATTCACATTGTCACTTCTTTCAGAGCTTTCCCCAAGATGCAAGTGTTAGGAGGTGACCTGGAAGACCTCTTAGGGCACCTTGGCTGAGGTGCAAGGCCTTCCTGGGCTGGGCCTCAGTTTCCTCACCTGGAGTGCTCACGTCTGTTCTGAGGCTGGGATTCCGGGGTTCTGGGACTTGGTCCCTGCCCTAATGGGGGTTGCAGTGGATGGTGGGGGACACGGCAGGGCCGCAGTCAGACCACAGCAGGGTAACTGTGTGTGCCAAAGAGCAGCAGAGGCCCAGCTGCGGGGGCTCCTCAGAGGGTATCCTAGACCAAGTAGGTCTGGAGGATGGTAAGAGTCAAGGAGAATGGCAGGGTGCAGGAGGCACTGCTCACACCTCAGCCATCCTCTGGCCCAGGAGGGAGGGAGGAGGCTTTGGGAAGCTTCTCTCACCCTGGGCCTGCAGGAAGCTCCTCTTCCCTTCCCAGGGGCAGAGGTTTGGGCCCTGCCTCCCCCTGCACCACCCTTCACTCCCACAGCTGCTCTGGGATGTCCCCAAGGGACTCCAGCTCTGTGCTGGGGCCTGTGACCTGTCTCTGGCAGCTGTCCTTGGGTGGGAAGGACCTGGACACCCCAAAATGCTTCTCCTAGGAGTCCTGTAATTCTCCCTGTGAGAGATAAGGCATTGTTACCTGAACACATATCACACTGGCGAAGAAGACACCTCCAGGAATGAGGCCTTCGGCGAGAGGGTGGATAGGCCTGTGCAGGAAGGAAAACTTTGGGGGGAGGGGGTATATCTTAGGTGGGCAAGTGGGGGTCTGGGGCAGCCCAAAGGCACTGAGAAAGTGCAGACAAGAGGGAAGCGGGAGGGCGGGGCCAGCCCAGGCTCCTTGGGTGACCAGCTGTGTGACCTTAGAGGGCAGTCAGCCCACTTCCTGCTCACCCACCCATGGCCCTGAGTGTATCTCAAGACTGTCTGAACAGAGCTACCTTTACCTGTGGAGGCTGACATCTGGGTCCACAATGGGTGTAGGCCGGGACAGAGACACGGGTCTCGGGACAGGATGACCAGAGGGGTCTTCTCTGGCTGAAGCTTTCACAAGAGCCCAGAGTTTCAACTGACTGCCCAACACCAGGCTCTGGGGGTCAGGACCAGAGGCCTCGCCCCAGTGCCCACCTTGCCTAGTGACTGCAGCTGCCCAGCACCAACACCCTGGGCCTGGGGATCCTGGTGGTAGAACTGGGTTCTGGAGAGATAAGCAGACAGATGGTGGGAGCTGAGACCCTGGACCAGGGTGAGGACATCACCCACCCTCTGAGCTTGGTTCTTGTTGGCCCGTCCAGGGCACCAGGCCCCTGGGCAGGAGGGAGGGTATCAGAGAGAGAGAGCGTGCCCCAGCCCAGCCAGGCTCAGAGGCCCGGCAGCAAGCGAGGGGTGGGCTTTCTCCCTGGAGGCTCAGGGCCCCCCTGTCCCCAGCTTCCCAGGCAGCCAGCTCAGCAGCCTGGGTTTCTAGCGCCCGCCGTGGCCCTGCTCGTGCAGTCACAGCTGAGAGGCAGCCGTTGAATAATTCAGCAGCGCTGGGTATCTTGATTCCCCGTGGAAGGCCAACTGCTGGCCCCATAGACCTCCACCTGGGCAGCGAAGCAGATTCCGGGCGTCCCCAGAGCTTCTCCACACCCCAGAGGGTCTCGCTCTCTCACCAGGTCCAAAACTCTCCTCCACCCTGCTTTCCCCACAGCTGTGACCCTGCCAGAGCCATCTTTGTCATTTCCCTCTCCTCCATCCCATGTCACCAAGTCTTTCCAATTCCATCCCAGAAACCCCTTTTTATGAGATCCATCTTCCTGGCCTCCACCCTGGTGTAGATCAACACCGTCCTGGACCCCCGACAGACCCTGGCTGGGCTCCCCGCCTGCAGAATAGCACCCTTTGCCCTGTGCACGATTGCTCACATCTCCCCTGCTTCCAGCGCATTCACGGTTCCCACATCTCAGGATCAAGTCCTGCTTCCTACCCTGGTTCCACAGCTCTGCCTGCCTCCCGGGCCCTGCCTGCACCTCCACCCCTGTGCCTTTCACTCCCCCTACCCCCCACTGCAGGATCTGGGAACAATGTCTGTGTGGTCCCCCTCAGGCTGTTCCAGCCTCTCAGCATTAATTTAGGCCTCTTCCTCAGCCTGGGATATCGCCCCCATCCTCCACCTCCCCAGCTGCCACTCAGCTCGGAAGATGCAGCTCATGTCTCCTCCTCCAAGGAGCCTTCCCTGAGCACCACGGCCCCATGCCGCCCTGCCTGTGTCTCCATCACAGCCCTTTCCGCAGAGTTTATAACTGTCCAGTCCCGTGTCTGTCTTTTCCACCGGGGTATGGAATATAAATATCTACCTTTCCTTAGGTGTTTATCAGGTATTCTACCCTTTCTTTCTTTTTCTTTTACATTTTTCATTTACACCCCTTTTTTTTTTTGGTTAAGATACACATAACATAAAATGTACCATTTGAACTGGTTTGTTCTGTTCTAACTGAAGTGTACTCTTCAGTGGTATTAAGCATATTCACAGTGTTGTACAACCATCACCGCTATCCATTTCCAGATCTCATGCTCCTCTGGTCAGATGGGACTCCTCTCCTTATCAAGTCAGGTCAAGGCCCAGTTCATCCCCGCATCCTCCTCCATGCAGCCCTCCTGCACACCTTGGCCTCACCCTTCTTGCTGAAGGAACACACATGGAAAAATCTGCCACTTATTTATCTCCTACCTTGGAGTGACTACGTGGAATGTGGGTGTCGTTGCATTGGCACTGTCTGCTCAAATAAATTACAAACTGTTTGAGACGAGGGCCTAGGTCTCATACGCCTTCAGTTACACCCCCTTCCTCCCTGACCCATAATGCAAATCTGGGCACACAGAAGGATCCAGTAAATACCAGCCAATAGAAGTGTCTAGCTGGTATCATGGCCTGGAGGGACATCAGATCATAGGACATTTGTGCCATCTCTGCCAGGTAGGAATTGAACTAAGCTGCTAGAACTGGCAGAGACTGCCAGTGTGTCCCCGGAGCTACTCCTTACTAATAGAACTCCAGCGTTTTAGAACCCAAATTTTTAAAATATAAATCACAATACTTTTACCTAATAGCAGAACTTTAAAAAACTTCTATAATGAAACATTTATTATCTACTCAAAAGTAGAGAGGATGGATAATGAACTCCCATGTACCCATCACTCAGCTTCAGCAATTGTTAATACATGGCTAATCCTGTTTCATTTATTACATCCCCACCCACTACTGGGTTATTCTGAAACAAATCCAAACATCATATTATTTCATCCATAAATTCAATATGTATTTTTAAAAGGTAGTCTTTGAACATGTGTATACACACACAATATAAAACAATACCTTTCTCACCTATAAAAAATAAGAATAATTTCTTAATATCATCACATACCACTAATTGTTCAAATTTCCGCAATTGTCTCACAATTTTTTAAATAACTGACTGTTCCAACAGATTCCCAAAACACGAGGTCCACATATTGCATTAGTAGAACCCCAGTTTTATTCAAGGGGGCAATGTGCCCAGCTGAAGAAGTACATTTCCCCCACTTCCCTGTGCCTCAGTTTGGCCAAGGAGGTATAAGTGGAAGCGTGGAAGAGGCTTCCAAGAAGACTCCTTAAAAGGAGTTGTCAGGTGGGAGATAAAGACCTTTTATTCTTCCCTCCTTCCTTCTTCTTGCCTAGAATTTGGAATATGATTTCTGAACCTCTAGCAGCTCTCCTGGACTGTGAGGGGACATGTGCAAAGTGGAAGCCAAAACTAGGATGACAGACAGAGAGTAGGAACCTAACTTCCCACTCCACTGTTATTTCTAGTCTATACTATTGAGTAATTTAATATTAGGTTCAGTTGTAATAAATAGAAAACAAAACAAAAAATTTAAAGCAGTGGCTTAAATATGATAGAAATTATTTTTCTCTCTCCTATAATGTAAGTGTTGAGATAAGCAGTCTAGGGCTAATATAGTGGTTCCACAAGGTCACAGAGTATTAGATATCTATGGTTGTGTAACTACACCCCAAACTTAGAGGCTTAAAACTACAAACACTGCTTCTCTGTTTCAGTTTCTGAGGGTCGGGAATCTGGGATCCGTGAGGCCTGGGCTGCAGTCTTTCCTAGCTTGACTGGGTCTGGAGAAGCCACTAGTTTAGGGCTTCAATTCCCAGTCATGTGGGTCTCTCCAAAGGGCAGCTCAAAACCCATCAGCTGACTCCCACCCCCTATAGCGAGAGGCCCAAGACAGAAAGAAGGAGCAAGACAGAGGGCGCTCAAGGTGGAGGCTGTGGTCTTCCACTGGGTCTCAGAAGCAATACCCCCTAAGCCTCTCTTATCCTTCCTGCCCCTTTCTCCTGCCCTTGTGCTCCAGACCCCCATTGCTCCTGCCCTGCTGCCCTGCCCCACCTGCCCCTGCAGCCTGTGCCATTGTCCCTCCTTGCCCAACCCTCTCACTTCTGCAGAACACTTTGGGCCCCTGTCCACTACTGTCTCTCTCTCTCCTTTTCTGTATTTTTGTTTTGTGCCTCTGATGCCTGACTTGGCCCCAAGCCACCATTCAATCTCCTTTCCCTGCATACCTCCAGGCCAGCTAGAACCCTGAGACTGCCCACCCCCTTCATCTCCCCCCCAGACCCACTCGCACCTCCTTGCACATCCCTGGCCACTCCCTTACCTGGGCTGCCCTGTGCCTTTCTCTCTATATACAACCCCTGCCCTTCCAGCCAGGCCGTGATCAAACCCCTTCTTCCAGGAAGCCCCCTCGTTGTGGTTTGTGGTTCTTTTGAGAACTTTATTCCTCCCTGCCCAAAAGGTCAGTTGGGGAGGCCAGGTCAGGCGGGGTAAGTTGCCTTTCCCCTTCCGGGAGTAACAGAGGGTTTGTAGAGCGGCGGCCACAGTGGTATTACGCACATCAACTTTGGCGCCTATATGCTGAATTCCCTTTCTGCTCTGGGGGCTCTTTCCCTAGAGGGAAACCTCACGTTGTAGCGAGGGTCTACATCCCTCGCCTCCGGGTCCCCACCCACTTGCACAGCGTCCTGGCTGCTGCCGCAGGGACTTTTCTGTCTTCAGCACTTGAAGCAGAGAGGAGGGATGGTTAGATTCAGTGGGTGGCCGGGCAGCCTGAGGGGTGGACTTGTTCTGGCCGGGTTGCTCCCGAGGCCGGACTCCGAAGTTCCTCAGCTCCTTTCATTTTCCAAGTCTGGTCTTAGAGCCTTCCAGGAATTCTGGGGCCCCGCCTTGACCTTCCAACAAGCCGCTGCTTACTTAAGCACTGTCATCTGTCGCTGGCCACCAGGAACCACGGCCAAAGGGGCAGACAGGCTGGGAGGCTCTGGATCCTACTGAGACGGGCAAGGAGGGTCAAGGCCAGGGGAAGGGGGGGCGGGGGGCGGCCTCTGCGGCACTAATGGGGGACCCCGGGTGGGGCCCATGTCTCAGGCTTGTGTTTGCGTGACCTCGTTGGTTTTCCTTCTGGCAACTGCAGGGCACCTCGGCAGGTCCAAGTGGGGTCTCCCGCGTGCGAGACGCCCGGTGGCCTCCGGGTCCCACCCGCGTCGGCTGGGCGGGCGCAGGGGCTGAAGGGCGGGGCCTCCCGGGAGCCAGGGCCGCAGCGCGAGACCCGCGCGCCCCCTGGTGGCGGAGGGGGGGCGCGCTAAGATGGCTGGGGCTGGGCCGCGCCCCTCCGCGCCCGCCCCGGGCCCTTCGCCGCAGCCGGCTCGAGGAAGAGTCCCCAGACTCGTGGAGGAGCCACTTCCGTCCCCACAGGGGACACCTGCGAGCCCCCGGAGGGACTGTAGCGTGAGATCGCGGGCTCTAGCCAGCAGCGCGCGACTGGTCGCACGGTCGAGGTCGCCCTCGCGTCCTGGAAGCCACGCCCCCGGGCCGGGGGGCTGCGGCGGCCGGACCTAGAGGGTGCCCCCCCCCAACCCCGGCCCCGATTCGCCCGCGGCCTGTGGGCTCTGCACGACCCCAGAACATTCCCTGCGGAGGGTGAGGTTATGGGTTCTGCGCCAGATCCCCCATAGAAGTCGCTTTTGTGGTTTATTTGCGTGTCCTAAAAATTCCTGCTCTACCTGGAGGCTTCCAGGGCTGTACCGTCCAGTAGGTGGCCACAACGAGCCACTTGTGGCTCTTGACCCGTGCCAGGTGGTGACTGAGGGACTGAATTTTTCATCTTATTTAATTATAATTAACTTAAAATTTAAAACAAGCAGTGTACATTTTTCTGTAACCCAACTTTGTTTTGGTAGGACTACGTGTTACCTTTAACGTTGAAAATGTAAGCGTCCAAATTGAGATGTGCTGTGTAAAATACACACTGGATTTCAAAGTTAGTACAAAATTGAGAATGCAAAATATCTCATTCATTTTTAAATAGTAATTACACACTGAAATAATATTTTGGATGGATTGAGTTAAATAAAACATTAATTTTGTTTTAAAAGAAACGTAGCTATTAGAAAGTTTTAATTATTTATGTAGATGGCATTCTATTTTTATATTTCTGCTCTAGGGTTCAGTCTTTTATTTTCTGACTCCACTGCAGGGCCCAGAGGGTGGGGTCACTGCTATCAGTGGAAATGGGGATGTGTGTAGGGAAAGGCCCTGACCCTCAAGGACCAAGCCCATAGGGCCTCTAGGCAGGTCAGCCAGGCTCACCCGGTCAACCAGGAGGCATCTCGTAGGAGCCCCAGGTGGCAGGATGAGGCTCACACAGACACAGGTGCCCACAGCCCCAGTTGAGCATGGAAAGAACACTCACCTGTGGTCTGAAGATGTGGGTTCAGCATTGGCTGTGCCACAAACTCTGTGTGCCCAGGTGTATTGGCACCTCACAAGGAGTTAATGTGAAGGGGCCAAGTCCTGGTCCACTTCCAGAGGGGCTCGCAGGGCCAGTGTGAGGATCACAAGGGGAAGGCCTCTCCGGCCACTGCTGATGCTGGTTGTCTGCGGAGGAGGGCACTGTGGAAGACTTGTGATCACAAGTTTCTGGAATGCTGATTTGTTACCAGCACATAATTTTTTGAAATCTGTAGAAGAGCCCCTTTTTTTTTTTTTTTTTTGCGGTATGCGGGCCTCTCCCGTTGCGGAGCACAGGCTCCGGACGCGCAGGCTCAGCGGCCATGGCTCACGGGCTCAGCCGCTCCGCGGCATGTGGGATCTTCCCGGACCGGGGCACGAACCCGTGTCCCCTGCATCAGCAGGCGGACTCTCAACCACTGCGCCACCAGGGAAGCCCGAAGAGCATCTTTTAAACGCTTTGTTCCACACTTTTACATGCACGTTAGTAGACTGTGGCAGGCACCTGATCCACTGTTTATAGAGCTGGAGAGAACAGAACTTAGGCTGAAGCTTCTCAAAGGGAGCTGCTAGCTCTGTACTGGCTGATTTAGGTGGTAGGAGCCAAGGGAAGGGGAGCTGAGAGAGACCTGAAGGCCAAACCCTACCGGCTGTCCAGCAGCCCCCTCCCAGGTTAATTGTCAATGATGGGGCAGCCAGAAGGGCCAAGTTTGTCTTTTAGGGAGCCCAGGTCTGTTCCTGCCACCCCCGTCATTTGACACCAGAAGCCAAGTTTGAGCCCCAAATAGCTCTGAGGAGCCCTGAGGAGCCCTGGCCCTTTTTCAAAATTAAACATCCTTCATTATAGACATATATGCGTCTACCCCGCCCACCCCCCAAC
The DNA here is from genome assembly GCF_003031525.2 of Neophocaena asiaeorientalis asiaeorientalis. Taxonomy (NCBI): domain Eukaryota; kingdom Metazoa; phylum Chordata; class Mammalia; order Artiodactyla; family Phocoenidae; genus Neophocaena; species Neophocaena asiaeorientalis. Next base: position 579,131 of record NW_020172271.1, on the reverse strand, counting down.
ACACACACACAAAGTGAGAGGGGAAACGCCCCTGTGTCTTTTACCTTCAAACATTAAATCCCTAGTAAGGGTAACTCTGCAGTTCTAAGAAGTTCTGGGGGCACAAACCCTACCATGAGGCACTGGAGAGCAGGGTTGGCCCAAGGCAGACTGTCCCAGGCTCACTCGGGCATCTGAGTCCCTGAGAAACCTGTGGGCTCCGCATAAGCAAAGCTGCTCAGTCTGCCAGGTGGCCCCCAGGCCTCCGCAGGTCCAAGGATTGTGGGAGCCAAACAAATCCTCTTTGCCCTCGTTCTAGGTAGGGAGCAGAAAACACCAGGGCCCACTGTCATAGAAATTTATTCCCTGGGGTAGAGAGCAGCCTTCAGAGATAAGAAAAGCTTAAAGTAAGTAAAAGTTCTGGGGCTCTGAGCCCATAACTTTCTGTTCCAGGACAATATGTTTCAGAAACCCTGCATCCCCCTCCTCAGGAAAGGGGCAGTGCCTCAGGCAGGCGGTGGAGAGCCACCTGCTGCTTGGGAAGCAGCTGGACTGAGGCTGAGAGGTAAGAGTGATGTTGGGAGAAATTACTGGTGGGGGAGGGACTCAAGCCCCACTGGATGCACTGAGATTCCTCATGGAATGTTTGTTTTTTTTTTAAATGAATTTATTTATTTATTTATGGCTTTGTTGGGTGTTCATTGCTGTGCGCAGGCTTTCTCCAGTTGCGGCGAGCAGGGGCTACTCTTCGTTGCGGTGCGCGGGCATCTCATTGCTGTGGCTCCTCTTGTTGCAGAGCATGGACTCTAGGCGCACAGGCTTCAGTAGTTGTGGTGCACGGGCTTAGTTGCTCCGCAGCATGTGGGATCTTCTCGGAACAGGGCTCGAATCCATGTCCTCTGCATTGGCAGGTGGATTCCCAACCACTGCGCCACCAGGGAAGTCCCCCTCACGGGGTTTTTAAAAGCAGCTGCCTGCGTGAGATCAATAGGATGACTGTTCATGTGACCCATAGATCTAATTCTTTCAGCTGGAAAATGGGTGCTCTAAATTCCCAAAGCTCTTTGGGTCCTAAAACTCTAACCTCTGGTCTTGAAACCTTGGTGTTTTTCAGGTTGATATAATATCCTCTCTCAGGATACTGAGTCCTATGGTATGGTTTCATTTCAGAGCCTGTATGGAGTTCTGAGTCACAAAGTGTCAGTCAGAACCTACTAGTTTAGGGACCACATGTTAGAGATGAACCTGAGGCCCACAGAGCTCAAGGCCGCACAGCTCATTATCAGAAGAGATGGCACCAGGACTCACAGCACTGGTTCCGTCGTTTGGTCCACTGTGACCATGGCTGAGGAGTTAGTGAAGACCAACAGCAAAGCCTTCTGTTGACTGTTTCGCTTCTGAGCATTGGAGGCAGCCAGGGGCACTTGAGATGTCTGTTGGCAGGATTCCTGGGTGGCCTTATCCTCCTCCTCTCTGGTAGATACAAAGCTGTGCCTACAGTCAACTACATCGGGATGCAGTGAGGAAAAAAAGGAGTGTGGGGGAAATGAATAAGGAGAAGAAAACAGTGGAAGAGAGTTGGGGGAATGAGGGCATGTGACCAAAGGACAACTTTTCCCTTTGTCTAAAGGGTCTTCTAACTAAATCCAGCAAAAGTAAATAGACTAATGAGGCAACATCGCCACCTGGTGGCAGATGAGGACACATGCTTTTAGAAAGGAACTGAAATGTTGGGCTAATGCAGTGATCAGCTTCAGAAGCAACACCCACGGCTTTCCCCCTTCCTTGTTGAGGCAGACCAGCCCCAGCAGGAAGCTGTACTGTCTGTGAACTCCAGACCAAGTGGGTACGCTTTGCTCAGCATTAGTTAACAGGGTCTAGAGGTTTGGGCTGAACGGCAACACAGGAGCCATACCTGTTGATCCACATGGGGGAAGGCGGGGTCCTCCAGGCTACAGGACTTCACAGAACAGATGGCTTTTCAAGGCTCTGGTAGAGAAGCCTCAGAGCCAGCCCTGTTTATAGCCAGCAGTCACCTGCCACTCCAGGCATAGGGGTAGGGCTCTTGTAGGCAGGGCCTCTCAGTTACTACTGCCTACATATGACAATCCCTTCCCAAACTAACCCAGTCACCTGCCTCGTAAGAGAGTCTCAGTTAAAAAAAAAAAAGAAAAAAGGCAAGCCATCATCTGCTGCTCAGAGGAGCCGGATGAGTAGGGAGGGTGTTCTAAAATATCGGGCTTAGTAATCATGGGGGCTATTATTGATCAAGGTCCAGCCATTTGCCAAGGTATATACACATTTTATTTAAAAAAGTTTACAGTTTTCATTATACACAACTATTAAGAGGTTATAGTCAGAGGAGGCATTTGTCCTGTTGACAGAAGTGCCCACTAGATCATCACAATGCAAGGTAAAAGGTGGAAGGGAGGAGAGGGGGCAAGGAAAAAATAAGTGATAAAAAGCTTAGATTTCAATTAAGGGCTGGTAAGTCCCTTTTATCTCTTCAAGTATCACACAATATGTACCAAATACAATCAGTAAATAATGGCCATTTCTTCCCAAGCCCACGGCCAAGATGAGTATTTGCTGAATTAAGAGTCCTGGCCCTTCCTCAGGTGAGTGGAGAAACTGCATACCTGAGGGTTTACTCTCCCTTCCCCCCAAGGGGCCTCCACTCCATTCAGTCCCTAATGGAATCACCAAGGTGTTCAGTGGCCAGAGAAAATATGAACATGGATTCAGAAGTCCAAAGAAATGCAGGTCTTTGAGCTCAATCAGAAATGATTTCAGTCAACAAGGCTGTGAACCCAGTCAGGAAGTTGGTGAGATGAATAAAACTCTAACTTCTGTTAATGGCTTTCACTTTTCTAATTGAGTCCCTAGAACACAGAAGGGTCACATGCCATTTAAAGTCAAACACTAGCTCCCAGAAAGTTGGTATCTAACAACTTCACCACGGGGCTAGCAGAGGATCTGTCTTTCATGATTCTCAGCCATCCCAACAGGAGGCCTAATAAAAAGCAAGTGTCAGGCCAAGGCCAACTAGGGCTTCAGGGAGCCTTGTGAGGGAAAAAATTCCTTCGAGGGGAGACACTCTTCTGGAGCTTAGATCAGCCAGTTGGCAATTAGAACAGCTTTTGGAGTGGAAGAAAAACGTTAGGTACTGGAGAGATATATGGCAACTTCTGATAATTATCTCACTAGTATAAAACGCTGGTTGAAACTGCACAGCAACCTCAAGGAGCGCGATACGACTGAAGACAAAAGAGCAAACACGCCAGTGTCTAGGTTGGCTACCTTAAAACGCAACCCACGAGGCCCCGGTGCTGGGGCGGCTGGAGGGTAGCGGATTGCAGGCTGCTGTGGTGCAGCCATCTTGCTTGTTGGTGTTTGGCGAGAGCTGGAGCTCAGTCATTTGAACAGGGGCAAAGAATGGCTTGCGCTGATAAACCACAAAGCAGGATTTCAAAAATGATGGGTACTAAAGAAGGGAAGGGAAGGGAAGGGAAACTGCCAGAAGCAGCTCTGACCTACCACCACCACCTTTAAAAGCAATAATGTGCAGCCTTTCTGAGGGGCTCTGAATGCTTCTCTGAGTGTTATGATGGGACAACGTGGAAAAAGCTTTTGGTGTCATACCACCCCCTGCTCCAGACTCACTCTACCAACTACTACTGGGGGCCCAGAGTCCTCAGAATCACAGCCAGGCCCTCTTCCAGCTTCCTCTCCTACTCCTACCTCTCCCAGGCACAGGGAAGGGACGAAAAGTTAGTGTAAGAAGGGATACTGTTCAACATATCAAAAGTCAATTTCCAAGTGGAGAGGAAAAGCTCCACACAGAGCCAAAAACATGCATGGGATCAAGGTTAGTGCCCAAAAAGGATAGACTTGCACAGAATGAGAGGGTACAGTGTGATCTGGGCAGCACTTTCCAGGAGCTTCCAGTGCTAGCAGAGAAGCCTAGTTACACCTTTATCACACAGACTTGGATGGGCGCGCACACACGTGCATACACACTGTAGCCACACTCAGATCTGCTTCTTAACCCCTGCAACCTCCAACAAATCTTCATTTGGAAATTCTGCACCAACAGATTCCTAGTGCTGGAGTTCTCGATCACAGGCAAGCTGATGTCTTTTGGTTAGAGAAACATGGATTTAGTCAGGGAGCAGAGCTGTGGCACTGCTCACATACCATCCCTAAACTTGGTTCTACTAGTTTTTGTTTTTGTTTTTTGACAAGATTAAAAGCAATTATTATCTGGACATTATTTTCTTTGAAAGGTAATTAGAACACTATTGTTTATACAATATTGAAAAAATACAGTTTTTTATTGTTTGAACTCAAATCACCACCCAGCACTTTAAGCCTACCCTAAGTCTCACCTACAAATAACGGTTATAGCACAAGCAAACTGCTAATTCAGCAGGTAAGCAAGTTAGACAGTGCCAGCAGAGACCCTCCCTCCCCCAAAGTAATGAGAAGACAACGTGCTAGATAAGAGTTAAAGTACTCCATTACATGTTAAATAGTTAATACTACCCTTCCAACAAGCCACAAATGCTAGATAGATAACTCAGTACGGTTAACTAACCACAGCCCTACATAACTGCACTTTTAATTTTTTTTTTAAAAAGAAAACCTTTTGCTTCATGCCCGTAATTAACATAAAATAAGTAAATTCTTTGTTTTTTATTTAGGAAAATAATCATGCTAAAAACAAGTTGTACTTTATATAGATTTTCAAAGAAAAGATTGTGCTTTTTGAATAAAAAAGATAGGGTATCTTCAATCTCATTGACTCAAATTTTGTGGAATATAGCACTTATAAACTAAAAACACACAGAGAGAAGGATTAAATTATCCCAGTAGGACATTCAAAAATCATCTCGAGAAGATTTCAGGATTGGCTAATTTTGCTATTGTCCTACTGGTTGTGTCAACCACCCCCCACCCCCCTCCACCAGCTAATGTCTGAAGTTCTCCAAATTCAGCAGGCAACACTCAGATCTGAAAGAAACTCTGCCAGCAACCTAGACATATGGTTAGCTGAGTAAACATTTGATTAGCAGGCATTTAAACTGATTTCCTCTTAACACATACAGGAGAGAAAATTCTCTTCCTTCAAAACCTGTTCTACATCGTATTTCTGAATCCTTTCCTCCTATTCAGTCTCACTCTGAAAAAAAAAAAAAAAGCTGTTTGTTTTTCCCATGTAGAGTCACTTTGCGTACAAGAACCTTTATTTGTTCCAATTATTACTCATTTTAAATTTAGAATGTGAGTTGGGTCTAAAATACCTATTTCCCACTCCCACGAGCAGACGATGATCAGGCTGCTGCCAAGAGCAGCAGCAGAAGGGAAAACAAAATCAAAACCTGAATGAGAGTACCCAGGAGTCACAGCCACCAGAAGGGTCTTCTTCCCAAGTCTAATGGTCCACTGAGTGGCTGTCCAAGGAGGAGGCCATCTCTTGGTAGGTGAAGATTAAATTTGCAACCTAAGCACAATGCACACACACCAAAAAGAAAAGAAAAAAAAAAACCAAACCCCACAACCATCCTCAAATATAAAGCTCTGAGTCCAGGGTAGCAGTCTCACAGTGGCCAACAATAGGATGAGGATGTGACTCTGCACGTGTTGGATGAGAGGAAACATCTTCCCAGTCACTTTTCTCCTCCTGTCCTGTCCTCTCAAAAAACAGGTCTGGATTACAAATTCTACCCCCAAGAAAAAGAATCAGATTCAGAAAACATTTCCAAAAGGTTCTCCAAAGCAAAACACTTGTGGCTGCAGGGCCTGGTAGCGAGAAGGGCAGGAATCTACATATAAAAATGTACTTAAAATCCAAGTCAAAAAAATTGTTTTAAGTTTCAATACTCCAATTAGCTCCCTGTTTTATACTGTTACTCCACAGAAATGGGGCCACCTAGGATGCACAGGAAGAAGCAGCTCTGATTCTGACATGGCTGGCTCTAAATGCTCCCAAGCAGGGCTTTTCCTCCCCAATTTCTTCCTTTCCAGTTTGAAAAAGTACTATTCTATCTTCACATCCAAGAGCTGGTTGGTTTGGTTTGTTTCTTTGGAACCATCAATAAAAGAAGCAACTTTTTCCTGTTATTTTTCCTCATGTCTATCTATCAGAGCGGCTGTTTCTTTTGACAGTTCAGTAGCACACAGGCTGACTTGGCTAAATGGACTTATGAATGCATGCATTCGGACCGCATATTGCTACCAAAATGGAATGTGGGAATATGCTATGCACCTCAGGTTGAGAAATGACCAAGAAATCAAGATCTAAAGGGTGATATATAATATATATATATCAATGCTATTATTCATAAAAACCTTGTTTAGTAATAAAAAAAATTGCTTTGTTTAAATATGAATATTATAGTCTGCTTCTCATGGTTAGGAAATAATAGTCTTTCTGAAAAGCAGGTGCTTTTTCTACTACAACTCCATATCCTGGGCCTCATCTTCCGAAAAGTCAGACATAGAACTCTCCGATGAGCTGTCTCCGGTGCCCTCTTCCTGTTCTTTCAGTGCCTCCTCTGTTGCATATTTCTGGATGTACTCTGCACAGGGGGTTGGGATAAAGAAAACACAAGGATAGTGAGCAGGCAGGCATGTGCTTCAGCGATCCCAAAGCTGGCAAGTCCCAGGGAGGTTCAAGCTTTCCTTATTCGGTTTGGGAAGTAGGGAACAGACAATGACAAAGATGACAGTTATTACAGTCACTGAAGCTAAGGGGAAAATTGTGCAGGGAGGTGTCTTTGGAGCTTATGCATTTCACCCCCTTAGTAAGAGAGGCAAATCTGAACACTTGATTTGCAGGGGAACAGATACACTGCACCGCCATGCCAGATCTTCTTTGGGCCATTACCTCCCACGTGGATGTGTACAAGACAGCCGACCACCCTGGGCCTCGCCTGCAAGGCTCAGGAAGGTCGGCAGACGTCCGGGACAGTGTCTGGGGTTAACCAGGCCCCAGTTTTCCAGCCAGGGCACTCTCACTCTCTCCTTGTTGCCTACTGACATGGCTGCACTCCTCCAAACTTGATGGACTGGGGAAATGTAAACCTCACATTTTCTTTTACTTTCTATGTTAATAAAACTATTCACCCCCCAGATCGAACAAGACTAGTTATGATTCCATAGTAACTTATAAGGAAATCCTCCATCATTTTTAGATTTGCAGTTATGTAATTACAGTCAGCCCAAATCTATTATTTTAGAAATAGATTTTAGTCTAAACAGATCCTGCCTGTCAGGTTTTTGAAGCAGCTGGTGAAGACAGTCTCTCAATCTGCTCAGGAATGAGCTGCTACCTGGGGACCCAGCTAGCCTGAGTGACTTTACCACCTATTAATTTATTTACCTGAAGATTTATGATGCTATAGCCTAGGCTTTATCTGCTAGCTGAAAAAAATGTTAAGAACTGCTGAATACACAATTAAACGTTTTCCTAAAACTCTAGGTGCAGATGGTTTTTCAAGTAAGTAGCCTACACACAATATGAAACGACAGGACAGAATCCTATCCAGAAAAATACATCCTCACGTCTGAATGCTTTGTTTTTCCTCCTATGGAGTTGCAGGGACTAGAAGAGAAGGTATATGGGCCAAGTCTGAATGATGCAGTGCAGGGCCAGCTAAGATTATTTTCTATATTTTCAAAGGGCTGTTAAAAAGGAAGAAAGAAATAAAGAATGAGTATGTGACAGAGACCATATGTGGCCAAATCTGGGCCTTTACAGAAAAAGTTTGCAGGCTTCTGACTTACACCCCTGCAGATTGATTGGAGCAAAATTTTATGCTGAGATAATGAGATTTCAAAAGCCCCGGGCTAGGTAGGAACTTGCCTTCATTTTTTTGAGAGTGAGAGAAATGTTTACTAAAGTCTTAGAAATTGTATTTTTATTCTCTATTGGGTTGGCTACTTTTTCTTCCTTTGTAGAAAGAAGTTGCTGCACTTTGGCACTGCTCTTGGACACTGTAAGTCGATACTATCAGCCTTCTTCAGTATATTCAAGGAGACCAATGTGTATTAAGTGCTTACTGGGACAAGGCCTTTCAGGAGATAGAAAAATGAAGAGCAAGGTCACTAATGAGCAGGAAACACGGACAAAGATAAAAGCAGTTAGGGGGTTAAGTGCCATCAATGGGAAGCAGAAGGAAGGGACTGTGGCCCCTGAGAGCCAGGAAGGCAGTGTCTGCACTGACCCTTGAAGCAGCTCTGGCAGCTGCAGCATAGGAGACGCCACTCCAGGGGAAAGGCATAGACAGCCTCGCCAAAGCACAGGGGAGAAGGAAGTGGCTGGGATATTAAAACACATTAGGAGAGAACTACATTTGTTGTCTTTCTTTTAAAAAATCTGAAGCAAGTAAGGCAAAATGTACAGGTTTTGCTACAGTTGGATAGTGGATATGTAGTTAAGTCACTCTGTTTTTGTTGAAAACTCTCCCTGAAGAACTAAGGAAGCAGATACAGTTGGGTATCTGAAATTCATCCAATTTGTGTGTTATTGATACATTTAGAGGAGTAAAGGCAAAGATGTAGATCACACACAGTAACAGAGAGCCCGTAATGTCAGGCTAAGATGCCACTCAGGGAAGGTTTTTGAGAAATGACATATCTTTAGACAGCTCCAACGGTGCCCCATCCTACAGACGGTCCAATATTTTCTTTTTCTTTTCTTTTTTTTTTTTTTTTGCAGTACGCGGGCCTCTCACTGTTGTGGCCTCTCCCATTGCGGAGCACAGGCTCCGGACACTCAGGCTCAGCGGCCATGGCTCACGGGCCCAGCCACTCCGTGGCATGTGGGATCTCCCCGGACCGGGACACGAACCCGTGTCCCCTGCATCAGCAGGCGGACTCTCAACCACTGCGCCACCAGGGAAGCCCAGACAGTCCAATAATTTACAAGATAAAATAGCACCAACTAAATATGAATCATGTTCACGGTAAGAAAGGTTACATACACTGACCTCAGATGTCAGGCGTGGAAACTGACTACCTGGAGGGGATTATCTAAAGCGGTAAGGGGTGAATTAGCTCCCTAATGGGTGGGGGAGGGAGAGAGGGGCCGAAGGACCCAAATCTTAAGAGAATGATCACGTTTAGGAATGGAACGAGAAAAGTTTTCAGAAAGGTAAGGGGTAAAATACCAAAGCTGCAGAGAGGAAAATGGGTCATGAGAAAAATCCAAATGATTAAGAAGAGAGGAGGACTTTCCTGGTGGTGCAGTCATTAAGAATCCTCCTGCCGATGCAGGGGACACAGGTTCGAGCCCTGGTCCGGGAAGATCCCACATGCTGCGGAGCAACTAAGCCCCTGCGCCACAACTACTGAGCCTGCGCTCTAGAGCCTGTGAGCCACAACTACTGAGCCCGCACGCCTAGAGCCCGTGCTCCGCAACAGGAGAAGCCCCTGCTCGCCGCAACTAGAGAAAGCCTGCATACAGCAGTGAAAACCCAATGCAGCCACAAAAAAAAAA
>NW_020172271.1:540848-569542 GCF_003031525.2 Neophocaena asiaeorientalis asiaeorientalis | reverse complement strand
AAAAAAAAAAAAAAAAAAAAAAAAAGAGGAGAGAGGAGGGGAAACAAACAGCAGGACTCCTAAAGGAGTCCACAGAAACAGATAAAGGCTTCTGACATGGGGATACCTTTGAGTATGGGGGTGGTGGGTAACCAGGAGGAGAAGGAAGACCAACAGTGCTAGGAGGAAGGATAAATGGAGAACGAGATCATGTTGGTGGGGGGACTGGGTCCGAGAAATAAGATCTCTTATTTCCTGTAGGAAGAAACAAAGAAAAGATTGGCGGGGGGGGGGCGGATATATATAAAGGTAGGAAGCTGGGGTGAGCTCAGGTCTGATAGTCATGATCTTCTCAGATTACTAAGGAAGTGATAGCCAACACTAATGTTTCAGAAATCTAGAGCCCCCTAAGCTAGAGCTTGCTGTTCAAAGATAAAAACGTAGGTTAGGTTCCTTTTGTAACTGGGACTATAACAGATATGTACTAAAACAGGAATAGTGTTAAATAGAGGCATAATGAATACAAGAGCTATAGAAATATGCTCTGCACAGAGATATCTGTGGGTTGCAGACACTGTTAAGTGATTCTGATGTCAAAGTAAGACAGTCTCATAACAGAATTTTATCTGGTTAAAAATGAAATACATATTTTCTTGAATTATGTTTCTTTGGCTATGTCTGGTTACATAAATTAGATATTAATTTGCAAAGCACCTGAGACCTAAGTAAGTTAATTAGAGTAGATTTATTTTTACTTTATCTCAACAAAAAGTACCAAACAATACCCTAAGAGACCAGGGAAGAATGAGAAAAACTACTGTTCAACAAATAGGCCCAGATGCTCCCATCCTGTCTCATACTTTCATATTTAAGAGTGAAGACCTATGCATTCTGGGCTCTTATAAATTATTTCTACTGCCATCTCCTGCAAATGTACTCAGAGGGGCTATACACTTTGCAGAAGCTCATGTTCTGAGCTGCTGGGCAGATGAACGAGTCAAGCTAAAAATTGGGTAAATACCAATGCCTGCCATTTGTTAAAAAGAGCAGGCCTATTTTCATGGACTTTGAACTCCTCTCCTTTCTGGTGGAACTTTATGTATCTAGACTTTCACTATGAAAGTTCTCAAACATACACAGAGGTAAAAGGACAACGTGGTGAATGCTGGTAACCTTGTGTGTAGCTTTAGTTGTTCTTTCACAACCACATTTTCATTTTAATGAAATTCGTGTCCCATTAGCCTGTAAACTGAGAATGGGAAAACAGGATCCTAAATCTTAAAGGATGAGCTAACTAGTGCTACTAACCATTTGCACATTTCTAAACTTTAATAGCACATTTTAAGTTTTAATAGAAAAATCCATAGCACCAGGGCACTGGGGCCAGGTATCTGCAGTAGAAATGTGCCTTAGATGTAAACTTCCCAAAATGTAAGCAAATCAGTATGGGACCAAGAAAAGAAGCCAGTTGGGTAATTTTTATTCAACAGGTAAAATGATATAATAAAACAAAGTCTAAAGATGAATTTGGTAATTATTTCCCAACTCCCAAAGTTAACTGCTGTCCTGAAGGGCCAGGATGATTCCATTTACAAACCAATATGAGACTATGCCTTTCAATTAATACTTTACTCTCCAGTCCAATTTTCTAATTTTCTAAGACAAGAGGAAGCAAATGAAAGCAAAGGTTCTTTCATATAGGGGGTCACAGGGATTTCTGGCAGGGTTATGTCTACTTACCACCCAACTAATAAGTCACCCATTTCCTCATCTTTCCTTTTTTGCTTTCTCTCTCTTCTTTCTTGCTGAAACCTCCAGCTTTCTAAAGGTGTCTCTGACCCTTGAACCTACAGAGGCTAGTGAGCTCTGCTCCGGCCCACAGCTGTCTCTTTTTAGGCCTGAGAAAAATTACGAGTAACTAAGAAGGGCTTTTGATGATCAAAACCTAACAGACTTAAGTTCTTCTGTCTCCAGGCTAAGCTATTTGCCTTACCTTTAATTTTCTGCTTGTATTCTTCTGGTCGATGGAGGTACATAGCTGCAGCGTCACCGTTGAGAGGATCTATGGGGTTGGGATAGGCCAACAACTGGGGCAGGAAGGACTCAAATATATTGGTAAGATCTGAAAAACAAGCAAGAAATATATCATGCATGGAACAAACAAGTTCACCTAAAATTCACTTGAATTCAGTAGTCAACATATTTAACTACACTGATATTTTTTCATAAAACAGTGGTCCATTACATGTGACTTATATATTCCTTTCAATACCAATTTTTTTTTTTTTTTTTTGCGGTACTCGATCCTCTCACTGTTGCGGCCTCTCCCATCGCGGAGCACAGGCTCCGGACGCGCACGCTCAGCGGCCATGGCTCACTGGCCTAGCCGCTCCTAGCCGCTCCGCGGCATGTGGGATCCTCCCGGACTGGGGCACGAACCCGTGTCCCCTGCATCGGCAGGCAGACTCTCAACCACTGCGCCACCAGGGAAGCCCACCAATTTTTAAATTTAATTTTAATTTGAAGAACCAGGTACACTTGGTATTCTCTTTGAAAGGCAACTGTCCCAATTCGAATTCACTCCACTCTGTAAACTGAGATTTTAGAAATACTACATGGTTTATTAAAACTTGTACCCCAATACTGTACAGCACTCTACATTCTTACAAAGCAAGCAGTTAATTTCTTAACATCGCCATTTTCTACAGCTTTGAAAATCCCCACTCTGAAAGTATTCAAGCACCAGATCTTAAAAGAACTGAATACAATTATATAAGCCTTGACATTTAATTCAATTCTCCTAACTTCTAATGGAGGTAAATATAACCAGTTTTTCAATTATTCTAGGTAATGAGGGTATGAACCACTTAAAATCATAAACAATCATAAGACAGGTAAGTACCAATTTACTGCTTTCATTAATAATCATTTTAATAAACATTAACAACTCCCTTCTTACTAGATTCAGCACAAGGTGCTGGGTGTACATCTACATACACAGCAAAAACAACAAAAACCCTGCAGTTACCTAGTGTTTTATAAAGGAAGTAGGGCTTGAAAACCTGTAAAATAAACCACACATCCACATAACTTCAGAGATGCTCTAACTTCCATTCTATTTGCTGCTCAGTTAGCAGACAGTGAACTGTGGAACCTTAGCGCTTCCATCTCTCTGCCCACTCTAGTTACTCATCATGTTTTACAAAAAACATTTCTGTTTCAAGAGGGAATGCTAAAGTATAGTAGCATAGAAACTACTCTTCAATTTATTCTGCTTTTTAATGGATTTTGTTTTAGAGTGAGCGCTCTCATGCAGTATTGTAAGTGAATGTTTTGTCAAGCCATGTCACTTTAGATTAATGATTCTCAGCCAGGGGTGATGTTGCTTCCCAGCGGCCACTTGGCAATGTGTAGAGAAACTTCTGGTTGTCACAACCGAGTGGGGGAAGGTGCAGGGGTGCCACTAGCATCTACTGGACAGAGGCCAGGGATGCTGCTAAACATCCTACAATACAATGCACAGGATAGCCCTTCACAACAAATAATTACCTGGGACCAAAATGTCAATAGTGCTGAGGTTGAGAAAACCTGGTCTAGATAAAAGGGGTCAGCAAACTTTTTCGTAAAGGGCCAGAGTAAATACTAGTTTAGACTTGGTGGGCCACATTTGGTCTCTCACAGCTACTCAACATTCAGCCCTGCCACTAGCACAGAAGCAGCCACAGATAACAGATAAACAGATGGGTGTGGCTGTGTTCCAATAAAACTATATACAAAATCAAGCAGCCAACGTTTGCTGACCTCTGCTCTAGAAAATCCTATGAGAAGCAGATCATCCTTGTCACTATAAGGTAAAAAAACTGAGCAGTCAAAAAAAACCTAGAGCTGCACTATTCAATAGAACTTTCTGCAATGATGATAATGATCTGTATCTGCTACCAATATGGTAGCCATGTGGCTACTGAGCACGTGAAATATAGCTGGTTTGACTGTGAGGACTAAATCTTTCATCTTTAATTCTAATTAATTTAAATTTAAATAACTACATGTGGCTAGTAGATCCCATATTGGACCACTCAGGTCTACAGAGTGATATATGGACTGTGCTGGCTGTACTTCATGACAGCCAGCACAGTCCTATCCTCATGCACCAGATACTAACACAGAGCAGGTTTACCTTCAACCCCAAGTTAGGGACTTGGTATTACTGATAAGGCCAACTTTCCAAAGAACCACATTAAAGTAAAATTCCCACGTACCAGGAAACAAATGCAGAGATCCTTAATCAAAAAAGCAAAACAAAAATGATCTTCCAACATAACCCCAACCATCTGTGGCAGGATTTTCACTGCTGTTTTACATATATATTTTAAAGGAAGCAACATGTTTAACAAACCAATAACTATTCATGGTACAAAATCATTGAAACTATTCGTAAAGGCTAAGGGACAGAGAAAAATGCTTATGTTCTAATGCTGAATAGAGAAAGTCTGTAAAATACTATGTTCTCTAGAATTACAATGATGTACACAGTATGATGCATAAAAATATTTTAAAAGTTATGCATAAGAATATTTTAAAAGTTATGTTGGACTTCCCTGGTGCTCCAGTGGTAAAGAATCTGCCTTCCAATGCAGGGAACACAGGTTCAATCCCTGGTCAGGGAACTAAGATCCCACATGCCGTGGGGCAACTAAGCCCGTGCACTGCAACTATCGAGCTTGAATGCCTCAACGAGAGAGCCCGTGTGCTGCAAACTACAGAGCCCATGTGCTCTGGAGCCCACACGCCACAACTAGAGAGAGAAAACCCGCAGGCCACAACTAGAGAGAAGCTCGAGTGCCACAACGAAGAGACCACACACTGTAATGAAGGATCTCACAGGCCTCAATAAAGATCCTGTGTGCCCCAGCTAAGACCTGACATAGTCAAAAAAAAAAAAAAAAGGAAAATAAAAAATTAAAAGTAAATAAAAATTTTTAAAAAGTTATGTCAAAGCAAAAGGCTTGTATTTTCACACTTCAAATGACACTTTACTTTTTTTGCCTTTAAAAATAGCATTTGCATATAAATGTGTCCTTTCTACTTTTGCATATGTTTGAAACATTTAATAAAACATGGAAGTCTGAAAAAACTTTTCCTCTCTTTATCCTTAAGTGGGTGGGTTATCAAGGCAATGGTAGAAAATGCTAAAAGGTAAGCAAATTAAGAAGAAAAAACAAGGGGTGTGAACCCCAAGTTTTACAAACTGAACATGATCCCAAAGCAGAGTTACAGTAACATTAATAATAGTAATAGTAATGGCAGCAAGAGTTTACACTTACACAGCCCTTACTACAAGCCAGGCCCTGTAAACACTTTTCATATACACTCTTTTTTTTTTTTTTTTTTTTTTTTTTTCCGGTCCGCGGGCCTCTCCCGTTGCGGAGCACAGGCTCCAGACGCGCGGGCCCAGCGGCCATGGCTCACGGGCCCAGCCGCTCTGCAGCACATGGGATCCTCCTGGACCGGGGCACGAACCCGCGCCCACTGCATCGGCAGGCGGACTCCCAACCACTGCGCCACCAGGGAAGCCCCTATATACACTCTTAATTTCACTACAGCCAATGGGGTAGGTACCATTACTATCTCCATTTTGCATATGGGGAAAATGAGGCACAGAGAGGTTAGGTAACTTGTCCAAGGGGCTGGGTTTCAAACCTGGGCTTATGCACTACACTGCTTCTGTTAGTGGATAAAAGGAACACTGTCTCAACCATGATGGCAAAAGCTCCCCACATCTCTGCATCAAACTGTATACCCTCAGAAATGGCCACCCTCCTCCCCAAAGTTTTTCTTTCTCACATGTTCAAGGCCAACAGGATGGTCTCTAAGCAGAGAATGTTCAGGAGTAAACTGGGGGCCTCTCCTGCCACATCAGCATTATTGGTGCTGCCCCCAAAAGATTAACAGCTGAATGTTCCTATCAAACAACAAAAAACTTGAAAAAAAAAAATAAAGTGCAGGTTTTAAGTTCAGAAGCACTTTAGGACTTGAGAAATATTGCAGACAACATGTCTCATAACTAGGTGTTTCATGTGTTCCAGGAAAAGATTTTATACCCCTCACCATTACTTTTAAGTTTTTCAAGCTACCAATAAGTGGCTTTGCCTATGTATTTGTTCCAAACAAATAAAAGAACCCTCAATTTAAAAAAAAAAAAAAAAAACCCTCAATTATTGGTTTCTCCTTCCTGTGTCTACTGTCTTCCGACATCAACATACTTTTGATCCATTTTACAGATGTGCTGAGTCACACCTCTAAAACAGAAGAGCAGGAAAGGAAAAGTACGCAGCCCAGTTTTGGGTAAAGATGACAGCTTTTGAAGGCCAGGATGCTGTTGCCATGGCCATTTTAAAGCAGTAAAGTATTCCTGAAAGTGGCTAACAGAATGACTACCATTGAGAGGTTCCTCCCCAAAGAAATATCTCTCAAACATGCAGATGTGCACAAAATCTTCTTTCAAGATAAATATTCTAGCAGAAGAGACATAAATCATAAACCAAGAATGAAATAAAGATACTCATCTTTGGAAAAATCCATCATAATAAAATTTTTTCCCCCTAGAATTGTTAATAATATAAAACATCTATCAGTTCCAAAGTCTTTTAAAAAACACTGACCTTCCACTTTTCGGAAGGGAGAGAACCAGACACGGATCGCACAATCTAGAGATTACAGTCAGGTGCCCCCATTACTGGATACCTTAATTTTTTTTTTTTTTGCGGTACGCGGGCCTCTCACTGTTGTGGCCTCTCCCGTTGCAGAGCACAGGCTCCGGACGCACAGGCTCAGCGGCCATGGCTCACGGGCCCAGCCGCTCCGCGGCACGTGGGATCTTCCTGGACCGGGGCACGAACCTATGTCCCCTGCATTGGCAGGCGGACTCTCAACCACTGCACCACCAGGGAAGCCCCGGATACCTTAATTTTTAAAGAAAGTCCCAAGAACTCTGATAAGTATGGTTTACCATGAGCAAACAGCTCTTACTTTTGCCTTGGACTAAATCAGCACTTAACCAAAATGCAGTCCATTAGGACTGATTCTTCAACCTGATCTTACAGTATTAATGTTAATATTACAACACTCATAGTTCAGCTTAGGCACATAAACTAATGATTTATATCCATATTTAATTTTTAAAAACACTCAAATTATACTTATCTCTCATCAAAAGCAGCATTTACCCCACTCAGTCTACAGCAATGGTTCTTGGGCAAGTCTAGGTCCTGGTTGTTCGTCCATTAAAATTACCCACCGGGTTTTTTCAAAATATGCATACCTACCCCAGGGATTCTGATTTAGGATTGGTTAGCATCTGCATGTTTGTGATACGTGTGCAGAAATGTACTACCTACTCTACACACTCCTAACCCCAGAGACCAAATGGGAAGAGCTCTGTGCTTGTGGGTTCTCTAGCTCAAGAAAATGTTTAGGTCTTGGCAGCCATCATAGCCCTCCTCCCTTCTCCAATGCCACCTATCCTTCCCCCTTTTCTCACCCTACTCCTTGTTCCCCAGATGTCCGAGGCCCTGGGTTCCTTCTTTTTAAAGCCAAACAAACAAAAAACATACAGAAAAACTTGTTTGGAAAGACATCAGCCACTTGCTCAGCAATGTGAATTCTGTGGTCTTTGTATTAATACAAAGAGTGTATTTTATGCTCTTACTCCAGGAAGCTCATCATCTCACAATTTTAAAGAAATAAGTCTATGCTGATAATTAGCAAATCCTTCTAATTGGTCCTTTACATTTCTGGTCTTAAACATGCCTAAAATTATTTCCCTGAAAACCTATTCCTTTCTCCTAAAACCTAGATCGACGGCTCCAAACCTCCGGAAGGACCTTGGTTAGGCCTTCCTCCTTTATTCCATGTACTCAGTCAATTTCCCAGACTCACTATTAATCCTAGTGAAATGCCTCTAGTTCCTCTTCTGTTTCCACTGGCATGTAACTACATCAAGCCCAATGTATCTTTCTAGACCTGGATTAGGACAACCATCTCTGGATGGCCTTCCAGCCTCCAAACTCTTACCGTTGGAAGCAGAGAACACGTCCTTAAAACACTCAGGTCATTTCCCATCAAGAGCAAGTTCCTTTTCTTTTCCTACAAAACTTCATACTCCAGAAGCATGCTATCCAAACAAACTTACATTTTACTGACCTTCTCCCTCCTGGAGGACTCCTGGCTTCCAAAGCTCAGAATCACTGAGTTAGCCACGACTCCTTAAGGTATTTAACTGTTTTGTAATTCAATAGGGAGCAGGGCTAAAAGGAGAGGAAGAAAGGAAAAGTCCTGCTCACAATCAGCGAGGTAAAAAGCTGGGTAAAAACCCACAAGAAGTAGATTCTAGTGAACCAGAACCAATGACTGCGACCTCCTCTTTCCATGGCTTTTGGCCATTATAGTTGAAGCTGATGGCTAAATAAGTTGAGATCACCTGGGAATTAAAACCATGTTATCCGGGGCTTCCCTGGTGGCACAGTGGTTGAGAATCCGCCTGCCAATGCAGGGGACACAGGTTTGATCCCTAGTCCAGGAAGATCCCACATGCCGCGGAGCAACTCAGCTTGTGCGCCACAACTACTGAGCCTGTGCTCTAGAGCCCGTGAACCACAACTACTGAGCCCACGTGACGCAACTACTGAAGCCTGCGCGCCTAGAGCCCGTGCTCCATAACAAGAGAAGCCACCGCAATGAGAAGCCCGCGCACCGCAACAAAGAGTGGCCCCTGCTCACCGCAACTAGAGAAAGCCTGCGCGCAGCAACCAAGACTCAACTCAGCCAAAAATACAATAATTTTAAAAAACCAAACAAACCCATGCTATCCTTGATTTGCTAGAGAAAATCATCAGCTGACCTTTCAAAATCCCATTGATTGACTTTGCTCATCTTATAAGGAACTGTAATTAATTCATCATATTGCTAAGCAAGCCATGAATTTATAGTTACATGTTCAAAATAAAAACAATCATAAAATTCCATTTCATTTGCTCAGTTTTTTTTTTTGTCCTTTTTTTTTGGGGGGTGGTATCTAACTATATGTATGAAAACACACTGACATATATGTGGTCAAAGTTTACAAGACTGAAAGAGGACAAATAAAAATTCCAGATTTCTTCAGGTTATCTAAGAATTTTGGGTTAATTAATAGATCTTTACTTTTCTACTCTTGTCAGCTCTTAAGAAGTTGCACTATTAATGATGAATTTGAGTCTTTTACTTTAATTTTCTTCTGCTTGTAGTCTGTGAATACTAAAAACAGTGAAATTCTACCCCCTAAAAGGAGGAGGAGCCAGAAACCTATACCTCTCTTCAGCTGGAGGATCAGCATTGCATATAGTCAAGCAGCTGTTATGTATGAAAGACTGAGTAAGCAGTGGGCCCTAAAAGGTGACAGACATCCCCTAGAGGAAAACCTCAATAAAGCCAATTAGGAGGAATGCCTTCAGACAGGCAGGTAGATTTGAAAAAAGAAATGGCCTTGAGATTAAATATTCTCTTACTAACTGCTTGAGGGCACACATGTGGCAAGCTGAAGCAGACCACCACAAAGACTTGTGTGGTGCTGTGACACAGAACCAGCTGGCCACCGAATGCTAACATGCTTTAATGGAATAATACATACAGCAAACCAGTATCCCAGATGATATATTCAAGAATGTGTCCAATCACTTAACTGAGAGGGTCTTCTGTGTGGATAAAATATACAAAGGGTGTGAAACTCATTAGATGTACACGTGATCTCGTGTTAGTCCATGCGGATCTTTTAAAGATAGAATAAAGTCTCGTGAAGAGGGTCATGCATGCAAAAAACAAAACTCTTCTCTCCTCACACCTCTTAAAAAAGAGAGGGAGCAATCAGCAGGAATTAATAAGAATCAGCAAACACTTGAAGAATTTTTGCAATATTCCTGAGAGATATACTTAATCTCACTACACTACCATTACACTTTTTTAAGTATTCCAAGCTAAAAACAGGTATTCCTGTTATATGTGGGAAAGAGCAATGTCAAAGACATAGGGTACTAATTAAAACTTGGTGGAATACCAGATATATCCTGCTAAGTGCCAGATCACCAGGTCACCAACCAGAGGTGTGTAGTTTTATAACATGGAACGTTTTAAAGCATTCCACTGTCTTAGAAAATCATCTTCCATCCATTGCCTAATTCCAACTCCCTCTCCACAATGTATTTAATCCGTAGAGATCTGCAGAAGGAAATGAGTGCTACTACATAGATCAGAATGAAGAAAACAGACTTTTGTTCACCAAAAAACATTCCCCTTGTTGCCATGTCGATCTCAAAACACTTCCCACCTTACTTAGGTGTTCTTGAGAGGTCAGTTCATCCTGGTTTAAACCTGGTATGACCCTGCTTACCTTAAAAGATTGCAAGCTAAAACACGGTAGTAGGATTTCTTATTACCCTTCTAGAAATGAGGGCAGTTAATGTATAATTAGCTAGTTGGGTATTCTTACAGTCATACTAAAACTCATTATTAAAGTTTTAAATTACTAGACAATAATTTAGTTTGTCTTTAATGTCAGAAAAGAACAAGATAACTTCATGCAATTATAAGATAAATGACCATGCATGGGGAAAGACTTTACCTAGACACAGTGATCACAAGCAAATGAAGAGAAAACAAATCCATAAAATCACAATGGAGCCCTGAAGCTACAGCCCCAAAGAAAGAAAAACATGGCTGTGGCTGTCTTTCAGGACCATAGCCTGGCTCATATCCCACGATCCACAAAGCCTGGACCACTCCATGGTTCTAATGCTGACTGTCAGTGAATGTGAACGTGGTGTTTTTAATGAATTTCTGCTAGGTTATTCAACCCAAGAAAGCCCCATTTTTCTATGTATAGCTAATTAAACTCTTGGGGCACATGCCAACACCAAATCTAAATATTTACAAGCAGACAAAGGAGGTGGATCATGGAGCTAGCATTGTGGAAACCATCAAATCCAGAACTCAGCATATTTCTTCTTTATCTACTACAGCTGACCTTTCTCCATAGTACTAGAAAGAAACTACTCTACCTGGGTCTGTCTAGGAGACTCATAATGACATCCAGCTGTTCCAAAAGCAGGATGATGTTTGTGATTCTAACATGGATGGATCAATACTGAGTTCTCAAGCCTGTTGAAACAGTGGTTGCTGGCCACTCAATTATCCATGCAGATAGATAAATGTATCTCTTATCTCTGCAACTATACTAAAATGTCTAGAAACATAGCTAGCAAACACTCATGCAGCATAAAGCATTATTTTAAGATAAAGTTACCCTCAGCCAAAATCTGAATTGTTTGGAAAGACTCACAGGCTACCTGACTGAAAAGAGGTATGTAATAACAATGTATTTCCAACATGAAAAGGCTTAAATTCATTTAGCCGCTTAAAATCATTAGGTTACAGCATAGTACTATTAAGTAAATTTATGATTTAAAATTTTTCTAAATGCCTAGCAAAAGAAGCACTGTTTCTCCTAATTCTAATCCCAAAGTTCCTGAAGCATTCCTTTTGTTGTAGTCAAACTCATTTGTCTGTTATTGATCACCCCCCCAAATGACTCTAGGGGAAATAATTTCCCAAATGTTGATTTTTCTCACCAGCAAAATAAGAGGACTATCCAGTCCATTGGCTAGCAACCCTAAAGGTGAGAATAAAATTATAAACTGCCCAATTTTATATGAAAATTGTCTTCTACATTACTTTGTCCACAACTTAATCCACAAATAAGTAATTTACCAAGTCAGTCGAGAAATGAGTAAAACGAAAGTCAGAGAGAGAAACACAATTTACGAGGATCAAGTATGCATGGCTCAGAATGGCGGGAGGGAAACTGAAGCTGTACCGCAGTGAAGGTACCTGAGCTTCCAGGAGTGTGGGGTGAAAACACAACTATGGATAAAATATATTTGAGTAAAAAGGAAAACAGAAAACAAGCTACCTATGGCTTAATGAACTTTCCTTTCATCAGTCTTTAAAATTACAGTTGTTTTTGAAATTGAAATCCAGATCCCCTTGGCTGAATTTTAAGTTTTCCAGAGCTTTTATCATTCCTGTCTGGAAGAGCACGAAGGGATGTAAAAAAAAAAAAAGATGCCATCATACAGGAAGTCAAAATGAATCAATTTTGTGATGGCATCTGCTACTTTCCTTTATGTCACAAAGAGTAACAATAGTAACTTCAAACTCAATAGATAGCTTCATATTGATGACAAGCTTCTTTACAAAATTAACCACTATAATATGCTCTTTCAAGATTAAATATAAAATTTTAAATTACTGGGTGATTAAGCTACAATTATACCAATTTTGAGCTTCTGAATGAACAAACTGCATGTACACTTGGCAAAGGAAAACAGGAGGAGAACAGAGGCAAGGAGTCAAGGCTGCCAGAAATCAATTTTCTTTTGTGGAGTTGGTGAGGGGTGGTGGAGGAATAAACATAAACATTGTTTATTATCAGGTTATGATGAGTATAAATCTGAATTTCATCTGGGAATTGCTGTTATAATAAAAATATGTATATCTACTGCACAGTACGTGCATGCCCTGGGGCAAAGTTAATTGCAGGAAATTTCACAAGTAACTCCCTGCTCCTTACCATATTATATAGTAGAGTTGAAACAAGTTTTGGTTACCAAGCTAAGCCTTTTGCTTTTCAGTTGAATATCTGTGTTAACTTGCTAACTTTCTCCTATTAGTTGTTTCGTACTTAGATTTGCTTTTGTCCTTTGAACTAAAATTCAAGAATCACAGCAGGAAATTGAGTGATTCAAAATTCACCAATGACGAAACTAACCTTCAATGCCGGAGGGTTTAGCAGCTTGTAATAAAAATTCAGTTTAGATCTCAAGATCAGATAAGTCTAAAAGAAACTTCAAGGTCATCTAAACCAACCCTTTCTACCAGTACTTTCATATAGATTGTATTTACCTGCTCCTAAATCTTTCCATGAAAGAAATGTTGAATTTTCTTGAGGAATAGTTTGGACTTGAGAAAAATGTCAAAACAGTTTTCCCGTGCTGAGTATAATTTTGACTATACTATAAAAATATTTTCTTCCTGCTTTCCTACACTTACCTGTTAGTGTGTTCATGTTCTTGTATTATGGAACACTTAATGGTAACTTGTACACATGTAATACAGAAATCGAAATTCACTTTCATCAATGTGGTTTAATTCTTGTTACTTACTAAATGCTTTGCAAGGTAATACAAGAACATATTCTAACATTTTATAGATGTGATGAAACCTTAGTCATGTTGGCCTGTTGCTTGAAAGTCTATTCTGAACTTCATACACCTGCTGGCAGGAATGTTAACATGGTACCACCTGGGAAAATAGTTCCTCAAATGGTTAAACAAAGTCACCATATCTCCGAGCAATTCTACCCCCAGGTACATACCCAAGAGAAATGAAAAACGTATGTCCACAGAGAAACCTGTGCACAAATATTTATAGAGGCATTATTCATAATAGCTAAAAGGTGTAAACAACCCAAATGTCTATCATCTGACAAATAAAAATGATATCTGTAGACTAGAGTATTATTTGGCCATAAAATGGAATGAAGCACTGATACATGCTACAACATAGATGAATCTTGAAAACATTATATGAAGTAAAAAAGTTAGTTACAAAACACCACATATCGTATAATTCCATTTACAAGAAATGTCCAGAATAGGCAAATCTATACAAACAAGAAGGTTGGTTATTGCCTAGGGCTGGGGGATGGGGCTGGGAAATGAGGGGATGATAGCTAAAAGGTACAAGGTTTCCTTTTGAGGTGATAAAAATATTCTATGATAAAAATGTGGGAATGGTTGTAAATAACTGTGAATATACTAAAAACTATCATCAAATTACACTTTTTAAATGGGTGTATTTTATGTATGTGAGTTATAATTCAATAAAACTTATTTTAAAAAAATCTGTTCTGAGATGTGAGGTACTTGACAATCAGCAAACCTCTTCCACAAAGCTCTTCTGGTCAGTAGTAAAAGAATTAGTTAAACTAAAGTCCAATTTACTTTATTGTCATTGGAACCAGCTTGCAGCATTTAGTTATGTATATTTCTACAATGTGAATGCAGTTTAAGAAAATACATTATTACATCAGATATTCCAGGCAACCTGCCACAAGACATTTTTACCGAAAAACCATCTTAAAAGGAATCCCTTTAACCAACCTCAGTGTATATGTCCTTTCTTGTTGCCTCATCTCCTTATAAGCTGCTGTTTCCCTAAAACTCTCATGTCAAACAGTACTGGGCATGATTAATTCACTTATTAACTCAACAAATATGTGAACCCTCATTGTACACGGACTACTGCTTTAGGCACTTGTATATATGTACACGCACACATGCACGCATGCGCACACATGAGACAAAGTCCCTGATCTTGTGGAGCTTACAATCTGACAGGACAAGATAAACAATAAATAAATTTTAAGGTTTTTAAAAGAGGGTGCTGTGCTATGGAGGGGCGTTATTTCAGATCAAGTGGCCAGAAAATGAGGCTTCTCTAAGGAAGCATGTTTGAGATGATAAAAGAAGGTGCCAGCTACACAAAGATCAGGGAGGATAACTCCAGGCAGAGGAAGTAACTCTTGAAGGAATTAGGAGGAGGAAAAAAAAAAGGATTAACTGTGTGCTGCTGGTGACCAACCTCTGTGATTCTTATCACCATCCTAGTGCAAACAAGGTGACTTGCAGATGGTGGCTGGAATAAGGGGTCTTATGTACCTTAAGACCGCTAAAAGGTCTCACAACCCTCCAACAAGGGGAGGCCGTCTCTAGGTAACCCCAGCCTGAAGTGATCTTTCCCGCTCTGCACCTCTCAGCAAGTGTTTGTTGTCTGTACCACTCATTCTCACAAACACATTGGTACGAGGCACCGTGCTAGGAGTGCCAGGACTTAAACACAAATCAGACCAGCACCCTGAAAGCCCTTAGGGCAGGAAATAATCCAGTAGCACAGAAAATGTAGGCACGGACAACAAACACAAGGTAGAAAGTAAAAGCAGGCCACAAAAAAAGAGCTATAAAATTTAGGCATGTCCAGAGATTACTTCCAGCTGGAGCATCAGGGGAAGCTTCACAAGGTGGGTGCACGAGAAGAGGGAGAGTCTGTGAAGCCTGAGAACTTGGACATGTGGGGAGAACAGACTGATTTGTTGTATCCCTAATAAACTTTAAATATATTTAGAAATACTTTTAGCTCCCCAAGCAAGTTACAAGGCCTGATAAGGCTTCTCTCTCTCTGTGATCTCAATTTACATGCTGATTCACTGTAAGAGATCATATGTCAATTTCAGCACTGAAGGTAAGGCTAAATTATTCTTTGCTTCATAACAAAGTTTTCACCTTTGAAACAGATGATGATCCCCCAAACCTCTTAATACACCATCTCATTTCAAAGGGACATTCCTAAGAGTTTTTCCAAAACAGATAAACATGTATACAATGTGCTTCAGAATAACACATACATAAAATGTCTGTGTTAAGTATTTGTGTGGCTGCATATGTGTAACACTGTACATTAATTTCAGAATCTTACAAGATAATTTCAAACTTCCACTGCTAAACCAAAGTCTGTACTCATGAGAAAACGTTTTTTTCACTGATTAAACTTTCCCACCGGCTTTCAAAATCCTTTCCCATTCCCAACAAAACATTTCAAACCAGAGAAGAAAATCCAAACAACATTTTTTTAGGCAGTGTCTCAACATCTCTAAAAAATATTCCATGGCCAAACTCACCATACAGAGCTGTCCAAGTTTGATTAATTACATCTAGACACACAGTTCCTGACCTGAAACAGATGGAAAGAATGGCATTTTTTAAAAAATTAGAAAGTTAGCTGCATGTATTTGGCAACTAGTTTAATCATCAGGAAAAATATTTTTAATAGATTAAAAAAAAAAAACCAAAGAATCCCAATTGGGGAAAACATGATGAGGAGCAGAATATACACAGTCTTGTGTCTACTTACAGACTGAAAGGGAAAACCAGTAACTATACAATGGAGAAACCAGACAACACCTTAACCATGTGATGAGAATTACCATTGGTTATCAGGGCAGACAAACTTGTGTGCCTCCAAAAAGGATACCCTGAGGAGGACACAATCTCACTTTTTGGTTTTCTGGCCTTAAGAGCATACTCTGAACCTAATTATAAGGAAAAATCAGACAAACCCAAACTAAGGGACAGTATGAAATAACTGGTCTTTATTCCTTAAAAATGTCAATTTTATAAAAAGCTAAGGAATGATTTCAGATTGAAGTAGTTTAAAGAAACATGACAACTAAATGCAGTAGATGATACTGGACTGGATCCTTTAATGAATGAAAAAAAAAAAGTGCTAAAAAGTCCATTACCAGAATATGGCAGTAGATGAAAAAGTACTGCATTAATATGCAATTCCTGAATCTGACAACTATACTGCAGTTACATAAGAGAACATCCTTGTTAAGATGACTGATACATGAAAGCATTAAAGGACCATGGGGCATGATGTATATATATATACATACAACCTCTCAGAGTTCAGAATACTTCATATGTATGCACGTGTGTGCGTGTGTGTAATATCAAAATTTAGTGCCATGACAAGGAAAAACTGCAGGACAAACAGTATTCTAAATAGCACTGGAAGTATAAAATAGGAGGCACTGATATCACATTTTAAAATATCACTAATAAAATATTAGAAGGAAAGAAAGGGATAATTAAGATTCATTAACTGTTTGTTTTACTCTCAAGGACTGAGAAATACTTTAAGGGCTGAAAATAATATAATCTGTACACTGAAGACAGATCTCTGGACAGTGTCTATACAAAGAGAACAGAGATATGGAATATTACAAATGTTAGCTGGATATCAAGGGAAATGAAAGACCCATTCATGACAGTGGAAAAAACCAAGCAGTCCAATAGTGGACCCTGAACTAAGGTGGAATATCATAGTCCTGGATTCTATAATGGAAGTGACCATTCTTACAGTCCGATCTGTTGTTAAAATCCAAAAAGATAATTGAGGTTTTTTTAATAACAGAGAGATGAACTCTAACCAAGAGCAGCTGCTGCTAAGATTTAAACATTTTTAAACAGTTACTTACGCTTCATCAATGTTGGGATGGAAAATTTTATTCATGAATCCTGTAAAAAGAGATGTTAATTAGCAGCAAAAAGTATCCAGAGAACAATTAGTTTAAAAGTATTTCAGTACTGGAAACAATTTCAGTATTAGGATAACTCATTACTTTCAATCTTAGATCTTTGGTTACTGGTAAGACTATATTCTCCTGACTGTGTCAATTACTTAAAATACATCAGAGTTCTACTAATCAAATGAGCAAACTTTGAGAGCAATGCAGCTTCTATACAAAATAATCATTACAAGAAATTATTTTCTGAGCTATGAAGGTACTTGCCAAGAAAATTTATAGTACTAAATGGTTTATTAACTAGTGCCATGATAAAAGTTAAGAAAGCTACTCTGACTTTCCTCCCCAAAGTTTTATTGTTCAATCACTAAATGTGGAGGTTCTGCATTTGAACTTCTCCTTCCAAAGCTCAGTTACTCGTATCATTGTGCTACACCGTGTGCGGAACGTGAATGAAGCTGCTGAAATGCTAAAGGAGTACTGCTTCCAAACCGCAAAGGATTTCATAAGAACAGTGACCAAAGTATTTCCTTTAACTTTAGTCTACTCATTCCAGGAAACCCAGTTTTGATTAAAATTGGGGCAACCAAGAAATTAGGCAAGGTGTTTAAAAAAATTCTGTAAGATGGCTGTATCTGTCAGGGATTCAAATTTTTTGATTTATTCCTAGAAAAACAAGTTTGTATAGACTTTTAAACAAATATATTGATATTTAAATTCCAAAAAGAAATTATTTTCTAACTCAAAACCAGTGAGTTAATCAGTTTGTATACAAGCAAATGACAGTATTCTAAAGCAGAGATCCACTGTCAAAGCCCTCATTTTGTCATCCTTATCGCCTTACTTCCTTTTTTAAATTTAATTTTATTTATTTATTTTTTGGCCATGCCACACGGCATGCGGGATCTTAGTTCCCTGACTAGGGACTGAACCCGTGCCCTCTGCGATGCAAGCACGGAGTCTTAAGCACTGGACCGCCAGGGAAGTCCCCTTACTTCCTTTTTAGACTTCCTTATTCCGTACCCTCCTCTCAATAAATTGAAGTTCCTTATTAAGTGGCTATCACCACGTCCCAATCCCACCCTCCCTCACCCCAACCCCACCTTACATGTTCTCTTTCATTCATTCAAAATATATTTGGTCAACGTCTATGTGTCAGGCACTGTGCTTAGTTAGGGTACAAAACCAAATAAAGACAGTACTCTATTCTCAAGGAGGTCACTGGAGCAATGGGACAAGACACACAAAGAAATAACTGCAGTGTGCAAAAAGGTGACAGGGGGCTTCCCTGGTGGCGCAGTGGTTGAGAATCTTGCCTGCTAATGCAGGGGACACGGGTTCAAGCCCTGGCCTGGGAAGATCCCACATGCCGCGGAGCAACTAGGCCCGTGAGCCACAACTACTGAGCCTGCGCGTCTGGAGCCTGTGCTCCGCAAGAAGAGAGGCCGCAACAGTGAGAGGCCTGCGCACCACGATGAAGAGTGGCCCCCGCTTGCCACAACGAGAGAAAGCCCTCGCACGGAAATGAAGACCCAACACAGCCAAAAAAAAAAGCCAAGCATTTGAAGCCCTTTAAAAAAAAAAAAGAGGTGACAGGGGAAGCATCTATAAGGAGAGGAAGATGTCAGGAAAGATGCAGACAAGTGGCATCAAAGGAAGATCCTCAAGGATGAGGTGTGACAGAGGTCATCTCCGAAAAGCTAAGAAACTTCTCTAGATTTAGAAAACGGGGATGAGACTATATGAAATCCCAGACATTCCAATCCTCACGTGCTCTAGCCACTCCAAGTACTAATCATGCTTCCAATTTTTGTTTTTTAATCTTTTGTGTTGAAATAGCTTAATGTTTTATTTATTACTATCAAGAGAGCCCATGCAATGTTTAAATTACTCTGACGCAAAAAGATTTGTGTCCAATTACCATTTCACATTCATTTTTCATTCAAGATGTTTCAAAGTCTAGATGTACAAGGTATGTGTTTATGAGGCGATTATACTAAGCCAATGGAAATGTTCATGCCTTAATGTTAAGAGAAGGAAAAGCAGAATAAAAATTCTATCGAACCTCAGAAAAACACTAATACATGTGTCCAAGAAGGCCTAAGAGGATATCTGTTGCAGCAGTGTTTATAAAAGCCAAGAACCAAGTTCAACCCCATCAACAAGGGATGGGAGAGACTGTAGTACATCCTTATACTGGGAGTCCTATACAGCCAAGGTAGTGAACTAGGTCAGTATGTATAGAGCCAAAGCTGAGGGGAAACAAAAAAGTTGCAGGATGATATAGTTACAGCATGATACCATTTACATAAACTAAAACAAAGCAACACTACATATTCTCTATGGTAACGAGTACAGAAAACTGTATTGGACCAACATATACCAAATTTATAAGAGTATTTTAGTGAGGGTGCAGGGCCAAGGTCATGGTGGGAATAGGTAACAGAATGAGGAATGGTGATTAAAGATGAATTTATCTGTAAAACTATATTCCTTTAAAAAAGAGCTAGCTCTTGCTTTGGCAGCACACATACTAAAAAGATATATGTGCTTGTATATTATTTGTATATTATTTGCCCTGGTATTTTAAAAAGTGTGCACATAGATAAAAAACTGGAAACAAATATGTACAAATATCAACTGTGCTTAGTTCTTAGTGGTGGGGATATTTTCTCCGTTATCCTTTTTAAACCACCCCCACCCCACACCAGAAGTAGGATTGCAGCAATGGAAAAGGGTTAGAAGGAATGAAGCTTCAGAAAATTAAAAAGAGAACCACCATATGATCCAGCAATCCCACTCCTGAGCATACACCCAGACAAAACTATACTTCAAAAAGATACATGCACCCCTATGTTCACAGCAGCACTATTCACAAGTCAAGACATGGCAACAACCTAAATGTCCACCGACAGATGAATGAATAAAGATGTAGTACATATATACAATAGAATACTACTCAGCCATAAAAAAGAACAAAATAATGCCATTTGCATCAACGTGAATCCAACTAGAGATTATCATACTAAGTGAAGTAAGTCTGAAAGAAAGAATACAATACAAATGAACCCATCTACGAAGCAGAAACAGAATCATGGATGTAGAGAACAAGCTGGTGGCTGCCGAGGGGGTTGGGGAAGGGATGGAGTGGGAGGTTGGGGTGAGCAGATGTAAGCTATTACATACAGGATGGATAAACAACAAGGTCCTACTGTATAGCACAGGTAACTATAGTCAATATCCTATGATAAACCATAATGGAAAAGAATATGAAAAAAGAATGTATATACGTATAACTCAATCACTTTGCTGTAGAGCAGAAATTAACACAACACTGTAAATCAACTATACTTCAACAAAAATTAAAAAAATAAAAGAATGAAGCTTCAATAATTTGATGTCACAGGGAACCTCAAAGGTATAAGTCAAGGAAAAAGCTATGGTGAAAAAAGCTTTAAATGTTTATCAAAACTGTCTCTGAAAGATTAAGGTTCCTGCCTCCCTCCTTGTACAAGGTCTGGAGATTACATTTGGAATCAATATAGTTTCCACACTGTTTTCAATTTAATCTAGATTTTGGCTTGGTTGAGTCCAAGACTATATAAGAAAGAGGGCCAAAAAGGGCTTAGTAAACATATTCTTTAGTAATAAATGGGTTGGAGCCCAGTCCCCAGTGCCCCTGATAAATATAAAACCCCATCTGAGCTCTGAGGTGGAGAGCAGAATCGGACTGGAAAGAGAAAAGTACTAATAGGGATTTGGCTTCTAGTCCCAACTCTGCTATTAACTGCAGGCCTTGATCAGGTCACTATACTTCTGTGGGTCTGCTTCTTTACCTGCAAAGAGAAACAGCTGGGCTACATGATCTCCAAAACCTCCACTCTTATTCTGTTTGTAAAAGGACCATCAGCTCTAAAATCTGGGATTTAATAACAATGGCCAGCCCTCTGAGAACAGAGGACTTAAGGGGAAATGGCCAATGGTTAAGTCCATAAAGGAAATTAATTCTGTGAGGCACATTTTTAGGTACATAAGTGTTCTGGAGAATGTAATACAAAGTTACTAACATGCTAAAATACCACAAAGAGACACAAAATCCACTGACTATTCCAAAGTAGGCAGAAATGGAGTTTATAAACTTGCCATTGAGCAACAAGCACAACCAGACCATTTCTACTAAAAAACAATTTCCACACTACAATCGTCTCTTCCTATACCAGGCTTTTTCTATTGTTAGAAAAATACCCAAGCAAATAAATGGAAAGGGGTAGATTTATCTATATCTGTGTGTGTGTGTATATATATATCCTTTACATTTGTCCTTGGACAAGCTGTGGGCAGCAT
This sequence comes from Neophocaena asiaeorientalis asiaeorientalis, assembly GCF_003031525.2. NCBI lineage: Eukaryota > Metazoa > Chordata > Mammalia > Artiodactyla > Phocoenidae > Neophocaena > Neophocaena asiaeorientalis. Next base: position 547,983 of record NW_020172271.1, on the reverse strand, counting down.
TTCTGGCAAAGCTATTTACATTCTGGATAATGATGGCAACAATGGAACTTCTGCACAAGGAGGGGAGGAGAAAGAACAGGCTAGGAATTCAGAGAAGGAACATTCTCAGGACTGAGTGTGTTTGCCCTGGCATGTTTTCCTTCCTTTTGGCAATGCTATCACCACATTAATGAATTTGTCTGCAACAAGAGAATTTTCCCAACACTTGTTTCCATTTGACCAGGAACTATTTTGAAGATATTTTAAGAGAACATATTTTGAAAACTGCTTTTATGGAAACATGATAAGTGGAAGCAGCAAGTCACATTTAATCCATATGATTTAAGATTTTATTCACTACCAGGCATTTTCTAATGATAACATTTCAGTGATTTGATCAGATAAAATTCAGAACTCCTTTGTTTAAATTTTTTGGACAATTATTCTCTGGCATGGCTCAAGCATTTATAAAAAAGGGGACAACAGGTACAAAGGTTTGGCTAAAAATCTTACCACCTCTGTCCTCTGTCTTTTATCAGAAGGGAATCAGGAGATTTATAATTCTGGAGAAGGAATCCAAACCATGCTTAGTTGATGAAAAACTACATATCTTAGAAAACAAAAGCACAGATTATTAAAATAGAAAAATATGCCATGCTTTTGCTTGTTCCACTCCAATACTCAATTGCTCTAGAATAACAAATCTCTTGACCCATAGGCTAATAAAGAGAGAAAGTAAATAACACTGTGCCGAGTCATGCTGAAAACTGTTTTTTATTTCAGACTGTTTCTGTGTCCAATCCCAGGAGGGGATCTATACAAAGTTGTACACGTTCGAATAACTGATATTGGGGTCAATATGTACATGAAAGAGACAAAAATTAATTATACTTCCGTCTTTGTTCCATTTACAAGTGGGGATATTTTTAGTGATCAAATTTGTGGATAGAATGAAATACCTAAGGGCCAGTCATCTATCCAGAAATTTCATCCAGAATAATCTTGAAGAAATCAGGTCAAACAAGGTGACTCATGAAACAAGGTAAATCCACCCTAAGGTAATAGGGTGAAAAGCACAAAAGGCAAAAATGAAAACTTTATCCCAGAGATAAAATGAACCTGGACTGCAGATGGTTGAGGCAGCTATGGCTGATATGATTTAATTATAAGCTTATGAATTCCTGTGAGAAAACAGTAAATAAATATATTTAATTACTCTGATATTCTATCTTCAGGACAAATACCCACATAAAGTAGACCATTCAGAATGAAACTGATTAATTCTCTATTTTTAAAGTAGATATAATTATTTAAAATATATTTATTAAAGATTAAATCCTATCTCCCCTAGAAGTATCTCACACTATAAATTTTTTAAGGGCAATAACTTGGATCTCCATTCCAAGCATGCAGGAGGTGATCAGAGTTAGGGTGTTCCAGATAAAAAAGGGGTGGGGATGCTGCCAGCTTCACTGGTGACAGCTATACTGCCAGCTTTGTGCATTAGTGCACCCTCAGACAGATTTTCATCTTACCTCAGACAGCCAGGCCCAGCCCGTGGCAGCCTGCACCCAGGCAGAAGTCTCTTCCGAGAGCTGAGCCTTTCCTACTCAGGAGAGATGGACCTGGGCCGGTCTCTTCTTGGGTGAGGAACCAAGCAAGGAGCTCACTCTCATTGCCCTGTGTCATGGGAACTTCTGAACTGATCCTGTGTGTGTTCAGGAGATCTAAACTCAACAAGGGGTCCTCTTTTCTGTTTCTTCCTTTCTCTCTGATAATATGGAGTCTGAGGAATGGGCTGGATGGATAAGAAAAGTTCATTTATTCATTTATAACTAAGAAAAGGTGAAGTGTTATCCTTCAACAGCGTAACTCTTCTACCAACCTAGCAGATTACCAAAGCCTGCAGCCTTAAATCTACTCTCCTGCACATCCAGTTTTGGAAGACTGTAATCTCTTTCCTATCTCCATAGTTTATCTTTCACTCTCCTGGTCATTCATATAACCACACTGTCTGAATCAGGCAGGATTTATTTTCATGGTCAGAGGCAGCAGAGTATGGACAGAACACACTGGACTTGAAATTTCGAGACCTAATTTCAAGTCTCTGCCACTGTTACTACACAAAGTCGTGGTTAAAAGATCAGGCTCCAGTCAGACTGCCTAAGTTCCACTTAGACCTACTGTATCTCTTTGCCTTTCTGTCTCCTTATTCATAAAGCTGGGTTAAATAATGGTATCCACATATCACAGGACTGTCACCAAGTTTTAATGAATATATGCACAGCATGTGACCAGTAACTCATGAGCTCAGGCAAGTAATTTCATCTCACTTTTCTCATCCTAAAAATGAAAATATCCCCTACATACCCATCTCTTAATCCTTTAGCAATTGTCAAGAGCATTAGAAGGTATTTTGATTATGGGATATTAGGGTTTTTTTTATAACCCTATCACACTGGAAATGGCAAATACAGTTACTCTAATATTTACTATTAAAAAGATTGTTCTGATTGTATTTGGCATATGGAAAAAACACTGGACTGGAAGCTAGAAGGCAGACTCTGCAACTAATTAGTAGTAATATATCTCCGCCTTCCTGAGTCTCATTTTTACAATCCTTCAAATAACGGAACAGGATGATATAATCTCCAAAGTTCCTTCTAGCAATATGGTTTTCACCAACACCAAGAATATGAACAAATCTTGAACTGTGTGAACAAGTTTTTCCAAGGGAACTAAGATATTACTCTTACTTGTTTTTAAAAGAATTTCAGTTTAACTAAAGAAAAATGAAGCTAAGAATATATGTTTTCATTGTAACACCAATCCTAAAGGGAAAATGAATTTTATGCCCAGAAGATGTCAGAATAACCAACCAGCTCAAAAGCTAGAGGAACTAAAGTTCAAGTAGGAACTAACCTAAACAGCAAGTTAGGTGGAACTTTTATACAGCAAATGGAAAGATTATATAATAATGAATTGCCAAAGGCAGAATTAAAACTGATATAAGCCAGCTTCAAGAAGGAAATGCACAAACCTTCTCACAGAAGCAAGCATGTGCAAAAGCAAGGTTACCCCTTAGAGGTGGCCTGGGGAAGGGAAATCAAAGCCGACTATTATTTTTACTCTGGCTATACAGCAAGATGAAGCTGAATACATTTAGATATTACAAACTGCTAACAACAGGTTTTTCATTGACAGGGCCAATTTGACTACTGACTTCTTCCATCATTGAGAACTTCAGCACCTAAGCCAAGTCTCTCCCCCACCAACTCCTGTCATTTTTAGTGACATTATTACCTACACAGACCACCCTCCTCACACCCTGGGGCCTCTCAGTTATCTAAGCTTCTTCTTAATGATCTTTCCTTGGTTCTATCTCATTCACACTCCCAGGACATGCCTTGAAGTCTGGCATCCCTACAAGTAGCTTCACTTCCAAAATCACAAATTCAGACATCCCCTCTCCCACTACGGTCTCCTATCCTTGTCAAAGAGCTTCCCACCCCATGAACAATTCTTTCACCTGTGAACTCTAATCCACTCACCCTCCCTCTTTATTCCTACCTACCACACTCTTATTTTCATGTCTTCCCCTAACTAGGTTTAAGAGCTATCACCATCATCACTCTCTGGCAATTCTCTGCAAATCCCCTGCCCTCTCCCCTCCAAAATACTCATCTACAACTGGAGAAAACCAATCATTCACAATTCTTACTTGGACTTGAGGATGTCTCTAAATAGGCATTCACTCATTATTCACTAACTCACTCAACAGATATTCTTCTGCAGAACAGGCAATGTATAAAGCCTAGAGGTGGGGAGACGGATTTTTAGTAAAACAGACCCAGGAACTGCCTTCATGGAGTTTATATCTATTGGGTTGGCAGGGAGGAGAGATGTAAGTAAACAAATGTATCAATTTTAAAAAGTATGCTCTATAACAACTTTTGTGGATTCAACATCCCCTATAATTTTCCTCTCTTCTTTCTCTAGTAGCTTGCTCCCCCATTCTCCAATGACTTGGACATTTTACCATTATTATGCAAATCTCCCATTCCCTTTGCCCCTCCATTTCTCACTTTGACTTAATAGCCCTGCCCATTTTTTTTGGAAAACAGGTGCCAATTGGCAGGATCCCTCATCATCCCCAACAAAATCCACCCCCCCACATGCTAAGTTTTCCTGCCTCAACAGCTTGCTCAAATGTTCATGTTCACGGTCTTCTCAAGTACCAGTCTTCTATTTGTGTTCTGATCTTGTCCCTTCCTACAGTGTCAAAGGCATTGCTCCTTTAATTCTCCTCCTGACGTCCAACATCACCAAGCTTTCCCTCTCTTCTAGACAACTCCCTGCAAGGAGCAAAATCTCCTATTCAAGAAATAAAAAGTAAAGCCTTCCTTTTATCTTCCTCTAGGTAACAGCCTCATTTGTATGCTTTCCTCTATATAGATAGATTTCTTCAAGTAATGTGTATCTATTGGGTTGGCCAAAAAGTTCATTCGGTTAGTGAATAATTGTTCAATAAAATTATTGGTGAAAATAAAAAATGTGTCTTTTATTTTTACTTAAAACCGAACAAATTTTTTGGCCAACCCAATACACCAGAGTTTTCAACCTTGGCACCTTGATCCAAACCACCAGTATCTCTACTCTTTCCCCACAACAGCAGAGTGATCACTGAACCTGTTTAAAACGCTGCAATGATTTTTTTCCATTACATTAAGAATATAACTCAACCATTTAACCTGGCCAGCAAAGCTCTACAGGACCTTGCCCTGCCTACCACTTGGACCGCTTCTCATATCTCACACTCTCGACCCAGCCTCCCAGCCTCATCTCTCTTCCCTGAGCATGCAAAGCTCCTGCCTCAGGGTCTTTGTCTTCACAATTTCTTCTGCCTAAAATGCTCTCAATCCCTGACCTTGGAGGATCAGGGCTGGCTTTTTTCCCCTTTTCATTTAAACCTCAGCTTAAATTTCCTTTGTCAGAGAAGCCCTTCCTGAATACCTAATATAGGATAGCTATCATGTCAATTCTATCACATCAGTTCTCTGCATAAAGCTATCAGACATTTAAAATTTTATCTCCCCCTCCCATCATCACAAAAGGATTTAAGGGTGAAGGGAACAATTTGTTCACTTCTGTATCCCTAGCACCTAGAATAATGCCCTGCACACAACTGGTATCTGATAAATTTGTGGAGCTGATTAGAAGACATGATGCAAGATGTATCCATTTTATGAGAAAGTAGGTTCTGCCTCAGCTGCTAGACATAATCTTTTCAAAAATCTATCCTGAAAAATCTCATTTTCAGAACTCCAGTAAAAGGAGAGCTTTTAACAATGGCTTACATTCTCATAGCATTATCTAAAAAAATTTTTTTAGGAAACTTCTACTAGAATGTAACTGAAACAGGAACTAAATTCAAACCCAAGGTTGCAAAAGTAGAGAAGTATATAGGTGATCTTAATGGAATTTGCTTCCTCAGTCTAAGAATTCATTCTATTTGTGGAAATATAGTGGTTCAAGTAGTCTTTGTTAAATGACTGACCCCAAACCTCTCATGCATGACACACTCCTCTCTACTCCCAATCCTGGTCTACTCCTGACTAAGCAGGGCTCAGTTAAGTTACTCACAATAGTTCCTGAGGGAGTAATTGTACAATGTTTCCAGCTAGGAAGACACAAAGTAAATGGTAAATATTCTAAACTCTACAGTTAGTCATACCATATGTTATAAAACTCCATTCCAAAAATACTGTGAGGTAATTTCTGGCCATAGTGAAATAAAAAATGTATTATGCCAGAAGAGTCTGTGAATCTGCCAATGAAAAAGGTGAAAACATTTCCTTTAATCACTGGCACAAGTAAAAAGAATATGGTGCACTGAATATCAGAATATCTTTTAATTAAAAACTGGTGGCAGATTGGGAAATTTAGAAGGAACTCAGACAGGCTACCTAGTCTAGTTTCCTTTGGAAAAGAATGACCTAAAACCATTCTATTTAGATGACAGTCTGACCTAATTGTAAAGGCCACTGGTATAGCTCAAAATAGCATTCTAATTTTTGTTATTGTCCATGACTCTTTCATTTTGTTTCTATTTACTCAAATGGACTTGGCTAGCTCTTGCCATATGCTATTGACATCAATTACACTGAAGAATGAGCTTGGGTTTTTCCCTGGCCATTCTATCAACATTCGGCAAACACATTACGTGGTCTCTCCAGAATCTTGTTCTCAACCATTCCTCTTACACAGTCAGCTTTGGTATCATCAAATTACAGTCCAGACACACATAGCATATAGCCTGCTCCTGAGAGGGTCCTCCTCACTGTTAATATGGAGATACACACAGGTAGTATTTCAAAAGTGAGTTTCTAGACTTGTTAGCTGGCTCTTACAAAAGAGTTTTCTATTTTAAAAAAGTATAAATGGTGACAGAGTTCCCAGGCTGGTCTTAAGGCTATCTACAGAAGATTCTAAAATACTCTATAGTTCTATCTGAAATTAGTAGAATACATGTCTATTAATATACTAGTCAGTAGACATTTAAAATTAAGATTAAATGACAACTTTAAAATTTTCTGTTGAATGCTAGTGTTTAAGTAAAATAGGTAGATCTGATGGAGACTACTGTAGATCTTGAAGGGAACTTTTCAAGGTACTTTCAAGACCTTTAGAGCAGGGGTCCCCAACACCCCTGCCATGGACTGCTAGTGGCCTGTTAGGAACTGGGCCATACAGCAAGAGGTGAGCGGCGGGCGAGTGAGCGAAGCTTCAGCTGCCACTCCCCATCGCCTGCGTCACCGCCTGAACCACCCAAGCCCCCACGCCCCCCGCGGAAAAATTGTCTTCCACAGATCCAGTCCCTGGTGCCAAAAACGTTGGGGACCGCTGCTTTAGAGGCTGAAAAGCTTAAATTTAATATTGTATGTTGTATTTTATCAGAAGACATAATTTTGCCCTCTTGGGTGAGGTTTATCCAAAGTATTACTGTTATTGGACTTCCCTGGTGGTGCAGTGGTTAAGCATCCACCTGCCAATGCAGGGGACACAGGTTCGATCCCTGGTCCGGGAAGATCCCACATGCCACGGAGCAACTAAGCCTGTGCGCCACAACTACTGAGCCTGCGCTCTAGAGCCCGCG
>NW_020172271.1:505317-540480 GCF_003031525.2 Neophocaena asiaeorientalis asiaeorientalis | reverse complement strand
GGGCCCCGGGGAGCCACAACTATTGGAGCCCGTGAGCCACAACTACTGAAGCCCGTGTGCCTAGAGCCCGTGCTCCGCAACAAGAGAAGCCACTGCAATGAGAAGCCCACGCACCACAATGAAGAGCAGCCCCTGCGTGCCTCAATGAAGACCCAACGCAGCCAAAAAATAAATAAAATTTAAAAAATAAAAATAAATAAAAATAAGAGGCTTAATTCTGCCTGTTGAAATAAGAGAACAGATTCTCCCCTCCCCTTCTGTTAAAAAAAAAAAGTATTACTGTTATTATTAGCTGTAAACGGGAGCCTTCTTGGTTCATATGAAGAGAAAAATGGAACAAAGGGAAACACAAGTGGAGGAGTCAGACTGAAAAAAGAAGCAGATAAGAATTGCTCAAGTAACAAGGGAAGGGAAAAGGGAAAGGAAGAAAAGGAGTGTAGAATAGCTATACTTAAAGGTTTATTCCAAGATGGAGTAAACTAAACTGTAAGCAGAGAAACAAAGGAAATAGTAGGTACACTTACACGCACAAATAATTAAAACTGAAGGTAAAAAAGAAAGGAGGGTGGTGGGAAACATGGGGGCCAGCAGGCCCTTAGCAAGCTACCAGGTAAGAATTCTGGCCAAGGATTGCTTGGTGGCTTACTAGAACAAAACACAGGAAAAGCATAGACTCAGACAAAGATGTAGACAGAACACTCAAAAGACATGCACTTGCCATATGTTTTTAAATATTTACTTTTATAATAAAAGGGAACTTACTGTAGAATATTTGGGAATTACAGAAAAATGGTTTTAATTCCCTTAACAGCCATGGATAACTATAAGCAGTTCAAGAGAAGCCACTGCAATGAGAAGCCCACGCACCACAATGAAGAGCAGCCCCTGCGTGCCTCAATGAAGACCCAACGCAGCCAAAAAATAAATAAAATTTAAAAAATAAAAATAAATAAAAATAAGAGGCTTAATTCTGCCTGTTGAAATAAGAGAACAGATTCTCCCCTCCCCTTCTGTTAAAAAAAAAAAGTATTACTGTTATTATTAGCTGTAAACGGGAGCCTTCTTGGTTCATATGAAGAGAAAAATGGAACAAAGGGAAACACAAGTGGAGGAGTCAGACTGAAAAAAGAAGCAGATAAGAATTGCTCAAGTAACAAGGGAAGGGAAAAGGGAAAGGAAGAAAAGGAGTGTAGAATAGCTATACTTAAAGGTTTATTCCAAGATGGAGTAAACTAAACTGTAAGCAGAGAAACAAAGGAAATAGTAGGTACACTTACACGCACAAATAATTAAAACTGAAGGTAAAAAAGAAAGGAGGGTGGTGGGAAACATGGGGGCCAGCAGGCCCTTAGCAAGCTACCAGGTAAGAATTCTGGCCAAGGATTGCTTGGTGGCTTACTAGAACAAAACACAGGAAAAGCATAGACTCAGACAAAGATGTAGACAGAACACTCAAAAGACATGCACTTGCCATATGTTTTTAAATATTTACTTTTATAATAAAAGGGAACTTACTGTAGAATATTTGGGAATTACAGAAAAATGGTTTTAATTCCCTTAACAGCCATGGATAACTATAAGCAGTATTTGGCATTCATACTTGGAATTTGCATGGAAAAAATTATTGTTACACTATATAATGTTATACATTTTCCTGTGTGTTCCATTATTTATTTATTTATTTATTCATTCATTCACTCATTTATTTTTGGCCGCACTGCACGTGTGACTTACAAAATCTTAGTTCCCTGACCAGGGATTGAACCCAGGTCCCTAGAAGCGACAGTGCCAAGTCGTAACCACTGGTTGGCCAGGGAATTCCCTCCTATGTGTTCCTTTAAAGATGGTGTTAAAATATGAGTAATGGTTGTGAAACATTTTGTCCATTAAAATGTACCACAATTTAACTACTCTATTATCAACTGGGTGATTTAGGTTGCTTCCAACTTTTAAGTTTTAGAAATAACACTGCAATTTACATACTCTTGTATATTAATCTTAGTGTACACCTCTGGGTATTTCCTTATTTTAAGTAAAATCACTCAAAGGATACAAAATTTTATCAATATATACTGTTAGGTTGGCTACATCATAATAACTTTGCCAACAATGTTTAACCTGCCAATTTGATAAGTCATATTCTCTTATTTTTTTAATCTGCATTCTTTGGATTAGACACAAAACCATTTGTATCCTATGCTTATCGATTATTTTTAATTTTTATAAAAAATTGCTCCATGTGACCTCTGTATATATGAGATCACTCATTTTTATTTCCCCACACAGCAACTGCAAGTCTTATCTTTGACGGATAAAAGCTCTTCCTTAGTAGATGAGCACACGTGTAACGACTGAAAACTGTGAATCTGGAGAAGTATGGAATATGGCAGTCTCTGTAGAAACTCCTCTGCATATAACATAATCTTCATGGGCCGGGCATTACTTCGGTTTTGAAAGAGTATTTGTAAAGTCCTTACGTTCACCTTCACATCTCTGAAGCTTTGTAAAGACTATTCTCAATATGTGAAATACAATTCTTGTAAAAGCCTATCTCCTCCATATACTCTTTCTTCCTCAACTGAGCTGCTAATTCACACTTCTCCTAAAAAGCAAGGAAATGCTGTCACTAAAGCAAATGCAGTATTTTATATGTGTTGACTTTTTCCTCCCAACTAGTGAAAGCCTTACACAGCCTTCCTAACTATTGGGTAGAATGCCATATATCATGTATTCTGAGTATTTAATACATTGGTCAATATCAAACATGCAGAGTTCATTTAATTCCATTATCTCATTTTCTAGAAGAGGAAACAACAGTTCTGATAAGTATCATTCTCACAGTCAAGGAGAATCAGGGCCAGAACCATTCTTTCCCACTCTTTCCTGAACCAGTCCACTGACCAATCACATTCGCCTAACTACACAGTGACACACCCAGCAGCATTGCTAGCATTCTAGGAATGTTTCTGAATGAAAAAGATAAAAGTCTGTACTTTCAAATAAATCAGAACTTAAAGATTCAAATATAATTTACATCAAAGCAGTCTCTCTGGAAAACGATGCAAATATTTCTATGACATTACAATTGATTAAAGGAGTTTTATAAGTTCCTTTTGAAAGAGCCCATAGGGCCAGTTTAAAAGAAAATCATAATCCTTAAACTTAAGTCACTTTCACAACCATATATCATTTTAGATTTCAACTGATGTTACTTTGTTTTTCAATTCATCTTATTCTCTAGAATTAAATGACCTTTAGCCATTTCAAAAATTTATATCCAGCTTCAAAGCATCAAGATTTGCCATCACTCATGATATTCAAAGAGAATGTAAAATTCCAAAAGATGAGCTTAAGATGTTTGGAACAATGATGGCATTGTAAGAGTAACCTCATAACTTCCCCAGGAGTCTGTTTATATTCCTTCTCTTTCCACAGAGGAGTTGAGGGAGTTTATTGCTATTTGGGGGTAAAAACTTAAAGACGTAAACTGTTTCTGAAAGGACTTTTGTGTAGTTATACCTCATGCAATCATGTAACTACTGAAAACTCTCTAAAACTGTATTTGGAGTATATACCAAAGATGAGCCTGTCAAATTACATTGCATATACACTTATATATGCATAGAAAAATGTTTTAAAGTACATTTTTATGCACTTTATTCAAATAATGATATCTATTGAGGGATAGGATTATAAGACATTTTAATTTTTCTTTACTTTTGCTCACCTGGACCTTCTTACATTCCTACTATGGATATGGAGCATTTATACAATTTAAAAAATACATAGTAATATTAAACAAAAAAGTATATACATATACATTTTAAAATTCCAAGAGCTAAACATTGAAATACTTAATCTAAATTTGCACATCTCAAAATTTGGCTCAGAAAGAAGGGTATGCCTGCCTAGATACTATAGAGGCAGGGTTTAAAAAGAGCAGTGAAGTTGGATTTATCTTATCTCCTTACCCTTCTGTATAATTCTGCAACTATCTATACAATTCAAAAAGGAATCTTTGCCTATTCTACATGAGCCACTACCTCTCAAATGTTTAACGCACATTCTAACAGTAATTACATTGTTGACCTGAAAATGGGTCACCCCACACAACTGATTAAAACTCTCTTATGCAATCTTCCTTTGGAGGAAACAAGGACAGCTTGTACAAATATTTCAACTAGATCTACTTCCCTAAGAGAATATGGTACACATTTGTAGGTATTACCAAGTTCTAAAAGCACACAGAAAGGCAAAGGAAAAATTATAAAGAAGTTAAATTTGCCTAGTCATTTGTCCTAACCAATTTCATGTTACATCATTAATTTAAGAAAGTACAGAGGTTTCTGTTGTGTCATTAGTTAATAAACAATGTCTGAAGTTTAGATATTTACACTTTGAAAGTTATGATGAAATAATTATATTACCTGGAAATATATGTTAAGACAAGACTTGAGAAAAAAACTACATTTCTACAGGATATGTAATTGCATTTCTATAGGTTCATTGTTAGTTTCAACAAGCTATACTGTTTCCTTTCTGACTAGGAATCTAGGGTAACAAAACTAGATTTACCAAGCCAATTTTTAGTCTTTAAGTAAATAGGTATGTATGAAATATATTTGAATGAATTTACATGGTTTGGACATTCTGTTTGTAAAGGTTTAAAGATCATACCACTCAACTACATAAAAGTTTAAATGCCTATATAGAAAGAAACACCCTAAAGTTAAAAGACAAATGGGGGATAGGGAACCAATGTGACACAAAAGCCCTCCCGAACTGAGTGAAACCTACATTCCACCACACTGGAATGGAACTGAGAAAGGGCTGGTGTCCCAAGTATGCTAAGGTATTAAGTCAGATACATTCAGGGATTGTCTCAAAGATTCAGCACCTCACAGCACTCTTCCTATATCACCAGCTGATAACTCTAAAACTTGGAGGCCCTTATAGTAATTCAATTATCCATAAAGTATCTTCTCAATTACTGAGTTTAAAAACTCAACTTTAAGGCCCTTAAGAGGAAATCACCAGTTTATTCTTAAAATGAGCACTAAGAATCCCAGCCTAAGAAGAGATTATAGATGCTCTGTAGTGTTTTTATAGCATGAAATTCTAAAACATATAAAGTAGCTAGATGTCAGGGGGCTAGGCCATTGCTTCTGACTGGGAATTAGCCTGTGACTATTCTAATGTTCCTGCATTATTTATCTGAGACAGAAATGTGGGGGCCTAGAATCAAAACATATAGCTCAGAATGTCTTTGGTCCACCTCTTTAAAAAAACCCTTTTGGGGTGGTGGGGCAGTCTAAAATTCCAAGAGTTCTGGCATTAGCTCTGAAGACAAGCCCACAGCAGTAGCAAGATATCTGAAACTAACAATTCTGAACATGCGGTTCAGTGTGACAGAGAATGCTCTAATCTATTCCAATTTTATTTTCTTCTTCCTTCTTAAAATTGGTCAATATTTTATAACATTTTAAAATCATCTACAGAATGAAATTTTTAAAAGTGGGCTTAAGTTAGCTAAGTTACTACCATTCTACAGTCTCAAAATATTTAAAGGTTATCAATCTTCAATCAAATATACCTCTATAGCATCTGATGCTAAAATACCTAAACTGTCACTAAATGCCTTAATAGGGGTAATAGGTTAATACCAACAATTAGGGCAGAAGATGAAGGTGAGGAAAAAAATACCCTTTATACAACCCCACTGAGGTTTCTTCTCTACTTTCTTTAGCTGTTTAGAGGGCTAAATAGATTAGGAATGTAGAGAATGGAAAAGGGTACCCAGAGTTGGAGTGAACAAAAGTAAAGTAGGATATACACAGGATTTTTAAATGGCAGAATTAGAATAGGCACTGTAAAATATTAATTCCAACAATCTGGCATTTAAAATGAGATTTAAGATGTTTATTATTTTACTGCTAATAGCCTGAATGGACAGTGGGTCTTAAAATTGTTTAATCTGACCCTAACAGACAGAAAAATCTAGAGCTATAGTCATTACAAGCATGCAAAGGGTATATTTAAACATCTTCTATCACACTATGGAAGTACCCCCCCCAAATTACTAATTAACCTAAGCCAAAAAAGGAAAAAATTCAGTTAAGTTAATATTTCTGGAATTAATGATCTCCCATAAAACGTAGGATTCTTTTTTTTTTCCACGTCAAAACTCTCTAAGGAGAGAAACTGGGTAGTTACATACCTATAGATGGAGATTTGAAAGGGTATTTATCAGGAAGATCCACTCTAACTTTCCATACTCCACCTTCATATGGTGCTGAAATAAAAGCAAAAAAGTTAAACTTAGGATTGTGCCTCCAAATCAGAAGATAAATCTGAATGTAAGTTAAACATTAAATCCTAACCTGTTTTGAGAACCTTGCAAATTAATTCCTTCAAGAGTCAGGGAACTCTTATAACTAACTAACTACTATAACTAGTAGGTACTCTATGTTCAATTATAATACTCTTCTTTAAAAAATCTAGAGTTAGCAAAGGTTCATTTTCTCCCCCAAATTTACTTGATTCTTTAAAGTATCAAACACTGTTCAGTTATTTGGTAAGTAATAGCCTACTGTCTCAATCTATACCATGCTCACCCCACCCCCAAAAAACAACAAAAAACATTTCCACAAAACCCAGAATTCACAATTCATGTTTAATACTGTCACACAGAGGTAAAAGAGAAAAGCATATAAAGTAATTATGATAAGAGCAAGATTTCCTCACTGCTTCTAGAATTAAATTAAATTTACTTTTCAAAAACTACACATATCACCATCTCCCTTGATATTCTCACTGTCTATTAAGGAATAGAGTAAAAGATTGTAATAAAAAACACATACCAACACATATACTTACTTCCTTGTGGTCCATAAAACTTCACTACAAATTCATTGAGTCCTCCTAGGATCGTAACCTCATGCTTACTCTCGATGCTAAGGTGGAAGGTAAAGGAAATTACACAGGCTTTATATTACCCAGAAGAACTAAAGATGGCTTCCTCAAGATACGCCATTTTAAGTGTTACCAACATTTTATAATGAAAGCAATGAAATATAAAACATGAATAATAATTCTTGTAATTTAAAAGGCAATATACGCTCTTGTGAAAAGAATATGAATGAGCTTTAGATTCAGAGAAGCTGGGGTTCAAATCCTAGAACTGCCATATACTGAATTTGAGCCTAGACAAAATAATGTAAACTCACTCCCTGAGCCTTTTGTTCTCCTTTGCAAATCAGGAAAACACCACTTTACAGACCTCTGTGAAGATTAAATGGGTTAAGTATGTAAAATGTGTAAGACCACATTGTATATATAAGTAAATGAAAAATAGGCACTTAATTTTAGTTTTTCTCCCCTCTGTACTGTCCCCACCCCATCCTATCCCCAATGACCCTTTAACATAAATCCAGCATTCCCTTTAGTCAAATTCAAGCACTCAGCAAAACACAGATTCTCCTGAACTGGAAATGCTGTGCTCCTAAAATTACACATTTACTAAGGAAGTCCCCATAATTTTCTCCCTGGCTTAGAGAATAATCAAAATAACTACTGATATAACCTTGCTATAAGTAGCATTGTCAAATGCAAAAGACAAGCAAAAAAAAAAAAATTTTTTTTTAAAATCTTATCTGTAGTATTTATTTTCACCTACTCTTTTCCTCCCTCTTTTCCATCCCCTTGAGACTGGCCTCTAGGTTCTTATGTGCTCGGGGTTGGAATCACAGAGCGCTAACACTTCTGTGTTCCCTTCCTCAAAAATTTACTTGTCCCGAGACCCACCCCTTTAAGGTACTAAGATTCAATTATAGAAACCAAACCAACCCACATCAGCAGAAGAGAGGGCTACTGGCTTAATATCTGTTTTGTCTCTGCTTTGTGGTCTAACCCAATAATGACTCTACTGAGAAAAATTTTAGATGGTGGGGGCTTTCGGGAGCTCCCAAATCCCACTGTAACCTTAAAAAAAACCACCACCAACAACCAGATATGACAGACTGGTCTCATCTTTCTCAACCACCAGTGCAAATTACATTTTAATTATGTGTACTATTATACAAAAGAAAAAAAGCCAAAGAAATTTTAAGTGATCTTTTTTTTTTTTTTAAGTGATCTCTTAAATAGAGAAAAATGTTAGTTTTAAAGGCTTGAAATTAAGTATTTGGCATTTGGCTCTCCAATCCTTTGTCCTGTAGGCCACAGAACAGAGGCCAGGTGTATTTTTTGGCAAAGTCCTTGCTCAAGAGCAATGAACAGTATCCACTAGAGATATTAAATAATAAGATAATTCAGCCTATTTGATCTCATTCTTTTTGAAAACTATCTTAATAACATGAACACTGAAAGGATTCAAATAGTATCCACATTGGAAAATTGCCTTCATTTCTCATGGTCAAATAAAACATGCATGCATGCTTTGGTGTACTAAATTCTTCCTGGCACCTCCTTACAAAATATTCCAAAGCTAATGCTAATGTAATAAATTAAAGTACATGTTTAAATTGTTTTAAAACAAAAACAACCAAAAAAGCTCCCTTGTGTTAGTAAAAGTCAAATCTAGTTACAATAAACAAAGTTAATTACAAATAACTAAGTTCTCAAAAAAACAAACAAAAAACCTTGGGGATAAAAGGCTTTCTTAAGAATGACACCAAAGCCAGAAACCACAGAGGGAAAAATCAGCAGATGCAAGCACACACACATATTTAAAACTTCTATATTATAAAAAATAAAGTTAGGACAAAGGACAAACTAAAAAGAAAAGACCAGGAGAGCCAAGTTGAGAAAACTGAAATTAAGCCATAAAAAGTCCAACTCATTAGTTTAAAAATGAGATATTTCCCACTATTAATTGATAAAGATGAAAGAGCTACATAAAACCCAGTGTTCAGTGGAGTATAAATTGGTATTCCTGAAGACAAATTTAGCACTATACTCTACTACTTAAAATGAATTTACTCTTTTACTCAAATTTCACTTCTTTCAAGTTATTTTAAAAAAAAACAAAAAACAGACACTGCTGGTGGGAGTGTGATACGGTTTCAACCACTTTGGAAAACTGTTGGCATGGTAAAGCTGCACACATGCATGTCCCACACTCATCAGCACTATTCCCAGTAGACAGGAATAACTATGTTCACCAAAACACATTTAAGAATGTTCGTATAGCACTACTTGTAATATCCAAAAATTAGGTTACAACCCAAAAGTTCATCAACAGTAAAAAGGATAAATTATGGTACAGTCACCCAACAGAATATTACACAGCAATAAAAAATTAACTGTACATGTAAATGGATGAGTGTCAGAGATACTACAGTAAGTGAAAGAAAGCAGATACCAAAGACCAGATACAATATGATTCCATCTACACACATTTCAAACAGGCTAAATGAATCAAGGCGTTAGAAATCAGGATAGTGGTCACCCTCTAGTGGGGCCTGGTCATTGGAAAGGGGTTTGAGAGGGACTTCTAGAGTGCCAATTACACTTTTATTTACAGTTCCATTTATCAATGAGCTACAAAAATGATTTGTGCACTTTTTGTACATGTTACTATTTAATAAAAGAAGTTTACTAAATATAAGACTATCTGATACATGTACAGATATTTTTTATTTAAATTTTTAAAATGAAAATAATTTAAGTATTTATCAATAGGAAAAAGAATTATAAGCCATTTATGCAACAGGCTGCTAGTGTCTATTATTGTTTACTAGCGTCTTCTCCCCACCCAGAGCTCCTCTAATGTATGTTTCTGCTTAACTTGGGGTATCCAGAAGTAGTCAAAATGAATACACTGTAGTACCACATATAAAGATATCTCAGATATTAAACTAAATAAATTTGCAAGGATAATAATGAAGTAAGGTAGAGGATTAAATGAGTTTAACAAAAGAAGTCAAACTAATTTTACAATATAAGAATCTGTAAAAGCAGCATTCCCTATCAATCAGACCTAACTTGCTATGAATGA
Organism: Neophocaena asiaeorientalis asiaeorientalis; assembly: GCF_003031525.2. Lineage (NCBI taxonomy): Eukaryota > Metazoa > Chordata > Mammalia > Artiodactyla > Phocoenidae > Neophocaena > Neophocaena asiaeorientalis. Next base: position 530,483 of record NW_020172271.1, on the reverse strand, counting down.
CACTAATCTACAGCAATTACTCTTAATTAATCATTTAAAATTATAAGTTATCCACATGAATGTCCCCTCTAGAAAACTGAAGATATCTTTTCTATCTTTTATGTAGATGCAGTTAAGTCTGGGTTTCTTCCATTTTGTGATCTGTTTCGGATTTAGTCCATGCTGTTACCTACTTTTCAAAGAAGATTCTCCTTTCGAAAAGGTCATGTGAAAATGAGATTAGAAATTAATGCTCCAAACCTCCTCTTTCCCATGATCCCTGGTATAACCCACATTCCAGATACACTGTGTCTGTCTTAAATTACACATTATACTGTAAATTAAAGTGTTATTATAGTCCATTTCACATGAAAAGCTAAAAGTAAACTGAATGAAACCTTTAAAAACTTCTACCAAGTTGGTAAAATGAAGAAGCTGTACTAAATTTATGCTGCCTTGGAGTGGTACAGACACTAAATCAGATGGAAAAAAAAGAATTTAAGTTTAGTTGAAAGAAAAACACTGCATTAAAAATAAGCCATTCCATCATCATGAATGAATGACTTACCCACAAAAAATATAAAATTACTTGACTACTGTTACCATGTATATTTATGGTAGAGGCCATGAGTTTCTTTCTGCTCCCTGCTGCAAAGTCAAGGGCAAGGAAGGCAAATGAGAAGGCAGGTTACAATGACAGGTTACAATGATCTATTTCTGAGATGTGCTGGTCAGGCTAGTAGCCTGGTGGGAACTCACTAGAAGGTTCCTTCATTACTTTCTCACTTTCAAAGCTTGAAAATATAAAATATCCTTCAGATAACGTTCTGGTAAAAATATGTTAAATAAACCCATAAAAATCACATTTTACTCACCTCTAAGTTATTTGTAAAATACTGCTTTTTACTTACTTAGCATTTCACTATTAAGGAATGTCAGCATTTTCAGTAGAATAATGATTAACATTCCCAGGAACCCAAGTTCATTTCACTTTTAAAATGCCAGCCACCCACCAACTTATTTTCCCTGAATGGCATTATGATTACACAACGTAATATTTAAAGGTTAATGCCAAGCCGTCAAGAGATAACTGACATTCTTGGCAAAACGTGTCTGTCGGGATTTTAGAAATGATTTTTATATACTTCTGGGATTTTCCAGAAAGGGAGCCAAGGGCTAAGCCTGTTAACAGGTCAAGGATTCAGACAGCATCGTTTCCTAAATTTGCTGATAGTGAGTTTGTAAGATAAAGGAAGGTGGCCTCCCTGAGCTGTGCCCATGGCAGTAAGGGACTAGGATAAAGAACGGGTTGCTTCTGTGCAGAAGGTAAAAGCAATTTGCGTGGGCTTTCTATCCACATGTTCAGACCAGTCCGCTTAAACTCTCCTTGAGATTAATCACATCACGAAAGTTGAAGAAACTGGGCAACCTTCACTACCTAGTTTTGATAAAAATATGGTATGTCTACTAATCCACTAATGAACAAAATATCACAAAAATAATACTGTGAGGGTTATGTTTATAAAGAATCCTTCTCCTTTAGAGATATAAATTGAAACATTTACTAATTAAAATGTATGTCCAGGATTTACTTCAAAATAATCCAGTGTGGGAAGAGTTAGGAGAGAGAGGTACAGAAGATAGGACAGTGGCCATGAGTCAACAATTACTGAATCTGAGTGATGGGTACATGGGGTTTTCATTATATTTTTCTCTCTAGTTTGAATTTTTTCATAATAAAAGTTCTGAAAAATTAATGTAGTCAGTTATCAGAACTTTAGCATTTAACAAGCATGACAATTTAGAAGAACTTAGCTACTGCAGCTCTCTTAAGAGCTTATGAGGAAAAAAAAAAAAAAAAAGCTTATGAGGGACCTTCTCTGGTGGCACAGTGGTTAAGAATCCACCTGCCAATGTAGGGCACGCAGGTTTCAGCCCTGGTCCGGGAAGATCCCACATGCGGCATGCAACTAAGCCCATGCACCACAACTACCGAGCCTGTGCTCTAGAGCCGGCAAGCCACAACTACTGAAGCCCGCGCGCCAAGAGGATTGTCTATTTTGTTCACTGCCATTTCCTAGTGCCTAGAAGAGTACCTGGCACACAGTAGGCACCCAATCAATATGTATAAAATGAACATATGAATGAAGCTGTAAGGCAGGCATAGACTGAAGCTGCCAGTCTGAGATCTAAGGATAGATTTAGGCTTGTCAGAGAGATGAGGTGATACTATTAAGGGCAAAGTGGAACAAAGATGCTAAGTTCAGTTCTGAACATGCTAAATCTGAAGTATAAATGGACGAACCAAGAGGCAATATACTGTAAGCAGCTTGGGAAACTTGCAATTTAAAAGGAGTCACCTTGCAAACTGCTTAACTCGGAGTTTGTTTCTTATCTCTAAAAAAAAAGGGGGGGCTTTACTTTGGGGAGGGGTTACTACCTCACAAACAGAATTGTTGAAGATGAAATGAACTATCTACAAAGGTATCTACCTGGCTCAGCGTCAGACAGAACCAGGAGTTCAATTTTTTTAACATAAAATAAATATACAAACTGACCAATTTCCACGTGACTAAAATTTACTTAAGCAACACTTTTTTTTTTACAATATCTAAAAAAATTAAGTTTCCTTCTATATCCTTAAGCCTTTCTTTTCTTTTCTTTTCGTGGTACACGGGCCTCTCACTGCTGTGGCCTCTCCCGTTGCGGAGCACAGGCTCCGGAAGCGCAGGCTCAGCGGCCATGGCTCATGGGCCCAGCCACTCCGCGGCATGTGGGATCTTCCTGGACCGGGGCACGAACCCACGTCCCCTGCATCGGCAGGCGGACTCTCAACCACTGCGCCACGAGGGAAGCCCCTTAAGCCTTTCTTGATGTTAAGTCATCATTATGAATAATAGTTGCTATACAGTACTACAAAATACAATGATGCCCTTAGGAACCGTAAGGGATATACTTATTTCCTGAAGTAGAAATTTCCCATACTGTTAGGCTGAAGGGATTGGCAGGTTCTTTTCCTAGTTTCTCTTCCTTCTTTAGCTGCGTTTGAGAGCCGTCACTGGGCTACCATTCCTTCAAATGTATCTATGGTAGGATGCAAAAATCAGATAACCAAAGTTCATGGAATTTTTTTTTTTTAAAAGGGTAAATAATTCTAAGCAAGACATTCTCCAGTAAATAAAATACATAATTTTTAGCTGTATGTTTTCAGGTTTACAACTAAACTAAACAACTTGAGAGTGAGGAAGTTATCACTTATTTAAAAATAGCCTCTTCAAAATAAATATGTATTGTCCAGAAGTAAGTAAAGCAAACAATTTGACAACTTACTATGATATACTGAACACTTAAGACTCACTAAGGGGTAAAAAGTAGCATGCACGTATTTCTTAAATTTTACAAAGATAGTGCAAGAATTAAGTTAAACAGCAAGCATGTTCATTACCACCCAGCAGACTGTAAATCATACTAGACTTTGGAGTTTTGGGGCTTTTTTTTTTTTTCTCTTCTCAAGTTTATGCTTTCATTTAAAGCTTCCATGTCAGAAACCAAAGTAAACACTGACAAGATCTAAGTAAATGTTAAATGGGAAAATCATTATAACTTAGCTCTTCCCTAGATGCATTAATCTGCTACCAGATTCCCAAATAATAAAGTAAAAAACTCAAAAGAAAAATTAAGAGTCATAAGTTATGGAAAATAATTTTTTCAAATAGGTTTTAGAAAAAAGAAGTGTATCAGAGAGATACATAAGAAATCTAAGCCCCATTCGACCCCAACAAAATGTTTTATACAGCAGATTTACAAAGTCAGATAGTCAGAAATGACCCAGTTGCAGAAGAAGTGAGAGAGAGAGAGAGAAAAGCAAAGGGAAATATGGAAAAACAATGAGGCCATCTTGAGACCAAGAAAATACAGTCAAAACAGAAATAAGATTTACATTTTCTAAAAAGTTCAAATTCCTATTAAACACCTCAAAATATTTAGAAGGCTATTGATAAAATAGAAACATACAAACTTTTCTTTTTTTTTGATCTTTATTTCAAGTTGGACAACTGCAGCCCAGGACCTCCTTTTTTCATTTTAGTTATTTATTTTTGGCTGCATTGGGTCTTTTTTGCTGCATGTGGGCTTTCTCTAGTTGCGGCAAGAGGAGGCTACTCTTTGTTGCGGTACGCGGGCTTCTTACTGCAGTGGCTTCTCTTGTTGCGGAGCACGGGCTCTAGACGCGCGGGCTTTAGTAGTGGTGGCTCACGGGCTCTAGAGCACAGGCTCAGTAGCTGTGGTGCACGGGCTTAGTTGCTCCGCAGCATGTGGGATCTTCCTGGACCAGGGCTCGAACCCGTGTCCCCTGCATCGGCAGGTGATTCCTAACCACTGCGCCACCAGGGATGTCCCTAATATACTTTGATGCTTTGCTATTTTATGGCAACAAAGCATTGCTTATTTTTAACTAAAAATGTACAAATCCATGTACATAAATTAACAGTGTATTACTTAAACAGTATTATTACTCTTAAATAACTCATAAAAGGTTAATGAAAAGCTTATTTTTCAGAATTCGGTTTGTTACAGCTTGATTACAGTACGTTAAAAATAAATCACCTTCCCCCAAAACTGCTTATTTTCTTAAGTGTGATAATGTCATTATATTTATTTAAGAAAACGTTCACATTTTTAAGAGGGGCCTACTGATATATGTAGGTGTTAAATGACAAAAATGTCTGGGATTTGCCCTAAAATATTTCATAAAGAAGAGAAACAGATGTGAGAGAAAATACTGATAACTGTAAAATTTTAATTTGGATAATGGGGATTCATTAATTTTTTTTTTTTTTTTTGCAGTACATTGGCGTCTCACTGTTGTGTCCTCTCCTGTTGCGGAGCACAGGCTCCGGACACGCAGGCTCAACGGCCATGGCTCACGGGCCTAGCTGCTCCGCGGCATGTGGGATCTTCCTGGACCGGGGCACGAACCCGTGTCCCCTGCATTGGCAGGTGGACTCTCAACCACTGCGCCACCAGGGAAGCCCTAAAGTAATCTTTAATCTTGTGTACACTTGAAAATTTTAATGACATTATTTCTTTTTATTTAATTTCCAATACTTATCATTTCTTTTTTTTAAAATCAGAAGACTGTATATATTTAACTACACTCTACTTATGTGGATAGGGGACACTCACTGCTAAAGAACTATCAGCTGGTCAAACACCCAGTTTAAATCTGTAAACTTGGAATACAACTTTGAACTGCAGAGAAAAAATAAAGACTTGCAAAATTCTCAAGATGCAGGATACCCCAGAGACATCAAGTTGACAATGAAAATCAAACCAATGATCTAGAAAATCTGTTAAAAATTTTTTTAGAAGATAGGACATATTAAAAGAAAGAACGCTGTCATTCCAAAGGCAGACTACCTAATCACAGAAGGCTGAAGAAAAACACATGAATCACAACCTTATAGATGACAATAGCACCTGAAAACTTCGAAGTCCCAGGCAACGTATAATTTCCCCAGAGATGAATTCCCCACAGTCAGGTGGCCATCTGCAAAATCCTAACGGAAACGTCTATTTAAAACACATTCTACCTCCCCTTCTGGGCTACTTCACCAAGCCATCCACAGTGCAGAGCGAAGTGCATCATGAAGCAGCTTCTCAGTAAGAAGCTAATACTGCTTTATGGAATATCTATGCAGTGTATTTGTAATCATGTTTCCAGTGTTCTTCTCTTCCCAGAAAATCCTTGAGAACTTTACTTCTTTTATTCATTTTAAATATAGCAGACCAGTTTTTACCCTAACACCTGACATGCAGACTACAATGCCACTCAATGAAAATAGAATTAAGCTAAGTGTTTGATAATCCCTATCCACAGATATTCTAATCAAGGCATATGTGAGTCTTTCACAGTAAGCAGTGACATTTTAAAGGAAATATTTTCTTTGGCAGTCTCCAAGTGAAATATAGTACATTACAAATGCAAGGTGATGTATGAAAATTAACAAATACCAAGCAGTGGTACCCATTTAGTAGATGAAGATTATGGAAGAGTGAAAAACAGTGGATCACAGAAATGAGAAGGAGATCTTAGATACATGGTCATACTCTTAAAAAAAAAAAAAAAAAAAAAGAACAATCAACACACCTTGAAGTCATGGAACTACTGATGCAAAGACCCAGGTCTGCAACCCAGGCCATGGCTCTTCTTCCTTTCCTTCTCTGCACTGGCTAATTACGAGTTTGTGTCTCTAGAGACCAATGATTCCTCATCGTAATTTTATGACTTCAATAATCTCAAGGAAAATTTCTTAAAGCAAGCTCTTTAAAATTCAAATATAAATGCCTGTAAACCCAGAACAAAGGGGGAAAGATAACAATTGGCTTGCCCTTATAAATCACTGCTCTATAAGCCCTGGTCTCAGTGCCTCCTCACTCCCTAGTTCTTTCCCAGAACATGAATGACCAATGCCTGCCGTTCCCTTTACTACTCCATGTTCATTAGGCAGAGTAGATGTCAAATGTTAATAACAACCCTGATTTCATAAAAAGTATAAGGGGGAAGTGAGCAGCACAGACTCAGACTTTTTTAAAGCAATACATGTACAAAGGAATAAGTGGCAGGTTCAAGATCACTGTCAAGATTTTATACTGAAAAAAGCACAACTACAGATGAATACACTGGATAGGTTGCTAAATTAAAGCACAATCCACCATGTAGAGAACTCTGCATTCCACAACAAACAAATATGCTTTTATTCAATTGGGCCCAGTTTCTATTACCCATTTGGAAGACTTATGAGAGGTAACATAGCAAGTATCTGTTGGAAATTTAATAAAGGCTTGGCTAAACAGTATAAAAAAAGGATTAAAAAGTAATCTAAAGTGATACAGAAAATAGCAGTGTCTTCTTGATTGAAATTCTGCTTAAAAACTATACCCAAGGGTAGTTGGTAGGCAAATACTCTATCTGATATGTTCAAGTAGCCATTATAAGCTGCCTTCATTTATTACCTTTATAAATAATTAGGATAAAAAAATGGGATAAAAAATTACCAGAAACTTTAAATGTTGCTTAAAAAAAAAAAGTCCATAAGGAAAATAAGCGAAAGAAATAAAATTTTCAAATAGAAAAAAAAAGTTTCTTTTAAAAGAAACAGCCTACCCTAAGAAAAAGAACCCCAATGTGACTGAGTTAAGCAGAAAACCCTGGAAAGTCAAGAGATGTGGGGTGAAAGTGGACTGTAAACTAGGTGTGCAATGTGATACAACAAGGGAGGTTGCAGCTATTTTAAGCATCATACAAGTTAACAGGTGACAGAGCTGAGAAAGGAAGCTTTCTTTCTATGTTAGTAAACTTGCTAGCTCAAGACCAACAGAAATGATGAATACATACTAAGAAATGGGTTGTCAGGTACAATTAAGAGACATGGGAGTGATAAATATGTGATAAGCTAGCCTAATAATTTAAAGTAAACAGAAGTTTGAGGTTTAAATATACACACACAATAAAGTGAATAAAGGCTGTATTGTTATGAGTTATGGTTAAGAAGTTAAAAAATCAAGGTTCTCACTAGGAGTGTTTCCTGAATAATTAAACAATGAGGGGAAAAAAATTGGTTATTTAGCAAAACAAGAGAATATAAACCTAGACATACACAACAGTGGGTATATATATAGTAAGAAAATTTGGCATTGAAAAGGTGACAAAACTATTAGGTTTCCCTCTCCCATGTCTGTACCACGGGGAGAAGTAGGATTGATAGGCTCAGGTGCCACTAAGTGAGACAAACAGTTTGCTGGCGGCACAGTCACAGGGCAAGAGTGCAGTTCTGAGAACGCCTTACAGTACAGCTAAATAACCTCATCTGGTGAAGCACTGAGTTCTAGGTTTTTAAAAAATTGTCTTTTAAAATGTGTGTGGGGCATAAAGCAGCCTCCCCATTCCCTTAACGCTCTAATCCCACTGCCCAGATATTACTATTGTCTATATTAATGTTTATATATACACACATTAACATCATCATGTACCCCCAGACACACAGGTGTAAACTCTTCTGTAAACACCTTTCTTCAGGTTATATATGGAGGACCTCTTTATTAGCACACATAGATCTAAGCTCCCGTAAAAAAAATGCCTGTGCAATATCCATGTACCATAAGTTAAATAACTAAGCATCCATTAGTGAGCAGGTAGGTTGCTGTTAGTGTTTTGCTGTTACATGGTTACAATGAACATCTCAGTATTACGCGGGCCTCTCACTGTTGTGGCCTCTCCCATTGCGGAGCACAGGCTCCGGACGCGCAGGCTCAGCGGCCGTGGCTCACGGGCCCAGCCGCTCCACGGCATGTGGGATCCTCCCAGACCAGGGCATTGGCAGGCGGACTCTCTACCACTGCGCCACCAGGGAAGCCCCTTGCTGTACTTTTGATAGTGCCTAAATGTCTTTCAAAAAGGGTGCATACAGTCACTTTCTAACCACTGTCATATGAGCCAATCTGTTTTCCTCATACTCTCAACAATATTGGCATTAAAGCTTTTCCACTCTGCTGACCTTCCTTCTTGCCTCTCCAACACACCACCTGATTGTGAAGGTGGCCCTCCAAGATTCATGAATAAAAACACACTAGGATATGAAGCACCTTTCACTAACTATCTGAAAGACAAAGCTAGCCAATTAAATCTCACTTAACTCATCGAATAGGTTAACTCCAGAACCTGGACAGAAAAAGCTGAAAACAAGGAAAGTTTAGTCTGACATGGCATCACTCAATTAAATGACAGGAGTAGTATCTTACCTACTTCTCTAAATGCTTAAATCTTTTATACGTCTAAACTTATGCCCCAACTAGGATGTGAAGTTAATTTCTTATTTCTTGGGTGAATCTGATATTTTAAATAGTTCTCTTTAGACCAAACTACTTTTGCTGTTACAGCATACAAAATAATGAATTCTCACAAAAGAGTTAGATTTGAATACTTCAACAACAGATATTTAACATTTAAAGAAATACGTTAGTCTCCAACTTACTAAAAGCCACACAGTTTACCCCTGACTATTTAAAACAAATGAGAGATCTTGTAGTAATGACCATGTAAATATTATTCACTGCCGAGCCATACAGTACTATAAGATTTTTTCTTTTCAGTATTTTTTCTCAAGGAAATAATCATTGCCTTAAATAACTAAGCAAACAAGAAACCAATGTATCTATCATTATTTGTCCCTCAACTCTGACAGAACTGTCTCTTGATGTTTAAACCCATCAAGATGAATATCTGTATTTGAATGTTTCCCCTCGTAAATTTACCTGCCTCACTCTTTGGCTTGATCAGGTACCATGCATTCCCCAAGCTGACACTGGCTGGACAGCCAAGGAAGGTGACTCATGAACATCCCAGCTGACAGAAGGAAGCCAGACAGGGATCAATACCTGACCGCACTCTGCCCAAGAGTAATTAAGAATTTTTCTGCTAAAACCACTAACATCACTTTAAAAGAAACAGAATATCCAACATCAGCATTATTTACAGAGTAAAATCCAGGACTGCAGGGGCACATGCTGGAGACTGACAGGACGGCAAAGAAGTCCTACCTACCTCTGCCACTCAGTTTTACCAGATCACCCAGTTGCAGAGTACCACTTCCCCAAAGGAAGACGGCTCTTTCCCAGGAACAGAGATTTCACAGTAAGTCTGGAATTCTAGTGGTTAGAGAGTGGGCTCATTAGGCTGAATCTCAAGATGCCATATGGGCCTTGGGCAGACCATTTAACCTCTCTGTGCCTTGGTTTTCCTCAATGTATAAAGGGAGTAATAGTAAATATATCATAGATTAAGGAAAGGCTCAGTATTTGCTATTATCATTAATACTTCCAAAACAATAACCTCAGATTTAACAAGGTACATCTATTAGTCTAATCTACCTTAGTTACTAACCTACAAAGCTGAAATTACAGCTCTTCAATTTTGAGAAGAGTTAAGTACACAATGACTTTTTACCTTTAATATGCCTAGGTCCTTAATATATTGACGTTAGCAATTGCCAATGAGGGGATTATTAACCTATAATTTGTTCCAAAGATAGCATTCAGCCCAACTTCTATGCTGGTGCAGCCCCTTCCGAATTTTAAAAATTGCTACTTCCCCTTTAGTCACCAATATTAACAACAGCTACCCTTTCAGCAGTTACAATGCACTGAACACCATTCTAAGCCTTCTGTACTAACTTATAACCCTTACAACAGCCCAGGGAGACAAGTTATTATTACAAAGACAGGCTAAGTAACCTGCTCAGGCTCACACAGCCAGTAAGTTGTAGAGCTAGGGATGAAACCCAGGCAGGCTAGTTCAAGTCTGTGCTCTTAGCCATCCAGCACTGTCTACAGAGACCAGAGCTTTTGGAGAGGGGTGTAGCATGCTCAGACTTGTCTTGATTTAGGAAGACTAACTCCAGAGAGACTGCGGAACAGTCTGGGAGACCATGATGGGAGGAAGGCCAGCTGGGACCTGATGAGCAAGAACAGGTAAGAGCTGACAGGGAGCAGGGGGCTGGAGAGGAAGCCACATTTCAACAAGATTCTGAGAACTGAAAGAACTTCATGACTAATTATACGTGAGGGGAGAGAGGACTCAAGAGTATCTGTTGAGGTAGATGACACTGTTCTAACAAAAATAAAAGGGAAGGCAGGAAGAGGAGCAGATTGGGGGTGGGGTAAGAGCAATATGGGACATTTAAGTGTAAGGTGATGAGACACCAAATAATTGTCCAATAGACAATATGAAGTAATATTTCCCCATTTTTAATCTAGCCCTACACTTCTTTAAAAAGGGGATACAGCACATTAAACATTCTAAGTAAATGCTGAACTCATGAATAAAATACAACTTCAGATTCTCACTAGTCTAAGAAATTATTAAATAACCAACTTACAGGTCCCTCAATAAAACTCTTGTTCCACTGGTGAGAGACTTAGGGAAGTTCTCTGGATGGTGGAAGGCTTTGGAATAGAGCAAACCTGGGTTTCAGGCCCAGCTCCACCACTTTCCAGGTAAGTAGCCTAGGGTCTAACTACTCAAACTTGTTAGAAATGCAGAAACTGGGTCCCATTCCAGACTAACTGAACCGGTATCTATACTTTTTAAATATTTGCCATTAATTTGTGTGCACATAAAAGTTTGAGAAGCACCAGCCTAGAGCAAGTGAATGTTCTCTAAGGCTTGCTTTTCCCGCCTGTACAAAAGTGGAGATAATCATATTTATGCACAGGGTAGTTGAAGATTAATAGGTGCCAAATACTTACCAAGCCTCTACCAAGAGATGTTAGCGTCATACATATATTACTTCATTTAATCCTCTCAATGCCTATCATGCAGGTACTTCTTCCACTATAAAGATGAAGGTATGTCCAGTCTGTGACGCCTTCCAACGTAAGATTGTTGGTGAGTGGTAGAGCTGCTACTCATTGTCTATCTACTCAGGATTCTGCTCCCCATTAAGCCCAATAATGCTTAAGCAATCTGGGCAGAGAAAGGCACAAAATGAATGAGAAGGGAAGGAAAGTAGTCTTGCACCTACCAAAAATCCAAACAATAGTTTTTAAAAATATATAGTTTTTAAAAATATAGATTTATTTGTTTATGGCTGCACTGGGTCTTTGTTGCTGTGTGTGGGCTTTCTCTAGCTGCGGCGAGCCGGGGCTACTCTTCGTCACGGTGCACGGGCTTCTCATTGTGGTGGCTTCTCTTGTTGCAGAGCATGGGCTCTAGACATGCGGGTTTCAGTAGTTGTGGCACGTGGGCTCAGTAGTTGTGGCACGTGGGCTCAAGAGCGCAGGCTCAGCAGTTGTGACGCACGGGCTTAGTTCTTCCGTGGCATGTGGGATCTTCCCGGACCAGGGCTCAAACCCATATCCCCTGCATTGGCAGGCAGATTCTTAACCACTGCGCCACCAGGGAAGCCCCAAAATATAGTTTTTTAAATAGTATTTTAAAGTGACCTCAATCATTATAATTCAAAATTCATGAGTACAAAACAAAATGTACTCACACAAGTTTAAATCAGCTATGCTTATCCTGAATTGGTTTTCAGATGAGGATATCATATTAAATTAATAATATTTATCTCAAGAGTTGTGCTGAAATAGTAGATCAACCAGCAGAAAATAATGATAGTAAGACTAAGTGAAAATGCTCAGTATGATATAGAAGGCTTATCTGCCTGCACTATAGGTTCCCTAGGGATAGAAACTTAGGCATTAAAAGGAACTTCCTATGAGTGTTTGGCCAATTGTAGGCTATGTTTCACAGAAGACTGAAATTCTCAGTTCTCTTTCAATCATTATTTGTGAAAATTCACTTTCCAGAAAGGAATATGCAAAAAGAAAACTTAGAATCACAAGTTCTAACAAATAACCACGTTCTAGTTCCAAACAAATCTTAACCTATGTGAATCACTGTATCAACAGTTGTCTTATCCACTCATCCGAGCCCATAATATGACCGACACAGTACATTCATGGCCCATTCTTCCTCTGTTTCTAGCTACACTGGTCTTTCATTTCCTGAAACACAAGCTCTTGCCCTCCTCAGGGCCTTTGCAATGGCTACTTCTGGCTAGCCCTGACTTCTCTACTTCTACAAATAGCTTGCTTCTTCTTATCCTTTATGGTGTGTCTTAAATGCCACTTCCTCAGCAATCTTTCTTATCACCTGAAGTACATACCCCAACAGACCCCCAACTAGTCTCTACTTCAGCCCACTGTCTGTTTCCTTGTATGTCTTACCACAGTACTATTTTGTCTGTTTACATCCTCCCTCACCTCCAGAAAATCTAAGTTCCAAGATGGCAGGGAACCTTATCTGACTTATTCTTTGTCTGGCTTATGGTCGGTGCTCAACAAACACTGGTTAAAGTGAATTATGTAAATGGGTGCCAGGCACCACGCTAGACAGTGGGATCGGCCCTCGGACAGCTCAAGTTCTTATGGGGAAACAGACAGGCAACCAACTACCAAACGGTGAAATAAATGAGTGTTATGATAAGGGCTACCCAGAGGTGCTAAGGAGGTATACAGAGGATGCTCCAAACCCAGGAGGGTGGGGAAGGGAGAGGGTGTTTTCAGGAGGTAACGTTGCCAGCTGAACCCAAGGGGAGATTAGCCTTTTGCTCTCAGCAGCTACAATGAAGTTTTCTCCAAACACAAGAAATAAGAAGGCCCTCAAACTTCAACTGAAGATCAACACATAATGACTAGTAAGAGAGGGGTGCAAGCCATCTAAAAGAGAAAGCCTGGTTTCCCACAAAACAAGATTCAAGCAGAGCCAGAAAGAATGTATTCATACATGTAAAGAAACAAGGTATTCAACAGCAATGGTCTCCCCTGCAAGCACTGAAGAAGAATTAAAAAAGAGAAAGGCTGGCAGGGGCCAGTGAAGCAACTAGTCAGGAGAGGAGGAGCCTTTGCTCATAGATGAGTTTTTTGGTCACAAGGGATCTCCCTGTTATGAGACGGTGGTATCATCTGATCGTGACAAGCCATTAAACATTTGATTTAGCTTTTGTTCTGATTCCTTCTCAGATAACCTTCTCTAATTATGGTATGGGCTCCTGGCTATGTCTAGGAGAGAACACACTGAAAATTATATACTAGCTTTCCAATTTCAGACTCATGAGCTTGGTTAATCTGAAGCCAGGGAAGTGGATCTGCTCTTAGTTCACCAATTAAAGACTTGGGGGGTGGGGAAGTCACCCTCCCAACAAAGTATGAGGTTAGCCTGACTTCAAACAGAGTTAAGGAAAAGGATTTAAGGGAAATGTTTGAGGTGAATCTGACTGATACGGAAGGTGAGGGAAGAGGGACATGCCAAGGATGATTCCAAGGTTTTAGGCTTCAGTTATTTGGGGATGGTGATACCATTCAGCAAGAGAGCATCAGCAGTAAGAGAGGGCATTAGACTTGTAGAAGATGTCCCATTTAGGACATGTTGAATCTGTGGTCTCTGAAGGCCAGGTAATTGGAGATATCCAGTAGGCATCTGCCTATCCAAGACTGGAACTCAAGAGATATGAAATTTTTAAAATTTGGAGACACTTGTATTTAGGCACTAATAGATGAAATCACCCAAGAAAGGCATGGCAGCTACCAAAAGATGAGGAACCTGAGTAAATCCATTATTTAAAGGATGGAAGAAAAGAAACCGGCAAGGTAGGCTGTGAAATAGAGAAAGGCACCTATAATTGTCCTAAATATTTGTTAGGTTATCTTTCAATGTCAGGTTTCTACAAAGCACATCTGCACAGAGAAAGTAAAAGAAAAAGAAAAACAATCTTATAGTAAAGTTACTGAAAAAGACACAAAAGTTCTTTCAGAATACCATAATATGGCTTCCTGGAACAGGAAGGAAATCAATGAGATACACCCTACTGACTTCTTACTAGGACTCCAAAAAGTGAAATAAAGCTGGTTGAAAGGAACAAAGAATTTTCTTTTGGGATCTACTTTAAATGTTTAAATCTTGCCAAAAGTTCAAAGTCCATGATGCTAACCACCTTTGGATGAATGTTCAAGGCAGATATAAAAGCTCCATTGTGCATTTTAATGACTAACACTGGTTTTGAGAGACTTTACTGGCCATTTATAAATTTATCCTCTGTGACAAACCAAACTTTCATCCCCTAAGAGATCTATGATATAGCACAGTACTCTTCTCCCCAACAGTGTCACTGAGTTGGTAGCTGATTTGGAAGAGCCACTGAAAAGGTTACTGTCATCAAGAACCATTTATTGGGCTTCCCTGGTGGCACAGTGGTTAAGAATCCACCCTGCCAAAGCAGGGAACACAGGTTCGAGCCCTGGTCCGGGAAGATCCCACACGCCGCGGAGCAACTAAGCCCGTGCACCACAACTACTGGGCCTGCGCTCTAGAGCCCGCGTGCCACAACAATTGAAGCCGGCGCGCCTAGAGCCCATGCTCTGCAACAAAGAGAAGCCACCACAATGAGAAGCCTGCACACCACAACACAGCCACAACTAGAGAAAGCCTGCGTGCAGTAACGAAGACCCAACACAGCCAAAAATAAATAAATTAAAAAAAGAACCGCTTAAGTCTTTTTTTTTTAAACAAAGCCACGTGCTAAAAATTGAGCTATACGACATTTTCTACCCTATCATAGTTTACAACTTTGCTAGGGAAGACCAAATTACTCCATAAAAAACCTGGAACTTCAATATAAGTTGCAAAGTTAAGTGCCGAACAGTGGTACAATAGGTCAGATGAGGGAGTAATCACTAAAGACTTGATTGTATAAGAAGAAAATGGGATGTGAGCCAGATCTGCGGAAAGGCAAGACAGTCAAGAGAAGAAGCAATGTGAGGTTACAGTAGTGTTGCAAGCAGGGTACAGATACGAGCAGAGGGACAGATACAGGAACTGTGTCAGAAACCAGCTGAACAGTTTTTGTTTTGTTTTGTTTTTTAATAAGAGATTCACATAGCCAAGCCGTAGCAAACAAGGCCAGAGAAGCCAACAAGAGGCAAGACGGCTGAGCGCCAGGCTACGGAATTCTGCACTTTATCGTATGAACAGTATATGGCACAGGTGAGCGGTGGATGCAAAGCAAGATCTGGGGAAATCCATCTGGCGACTGCACGCAGAAGAGGCAATAGGTGTCAAGACTGTGGCAGGGCACACATTCGTCAAAACTCATCAAGCTGTACATCTGAAACTAATACATTTTGTTGTGCGTAAGTTATACATCCATAAGGCTAGTTTTTAGAAAATAAAGGACAAAAGTACAGTCAGGAATGAGACAAGTATTAAAAGTACGGGCTGTAAGATTTTAAACATTTAGTGGCTGAGGTGAATTCAGCAGTGCGCTGAAGCCAACTGATTATATGCATCTCTTCCCAACTTCAAGTTCAGTGACCTCACCATCTGTAGTCTGAAATCAGGCATGGTGGAGTATTTATACCTCAAAAATCAGTAAATGCTACAAATCAGGGCTTTATCCCCCCATAGGTGGTTGTTCAGCATTCACCAGCACACCACTGTGTCATTTCTACACAAGGTCTCGTATGAATATGGCACTAAATGAAGTGACAACATTTTCTTCTAATTCAAAATAATGACATAGTTCTGAAGCACCAATTCTTAATCTTAACCATCGACAGATGGTTACTAAAAAAGTATAAGATTTAAGAGCCTAACATTTATTTCGTTTCAAGAACTAAAGCATGCCTATGAATAAGAAACCTTTGTCTGCATCTCTCAATCAAGGTTTTCTAGCTATTATGCGGTTCCCCTGGGACTAACATCAATTGATGATAATAATACACAAAAAAATTCCAGCATCCACTCCATTATACTAAAGGCTAATTGCATGGGCCTATTATTGGAATATGCTTTCCTAGTTCAAACTAGCTGCATTTCAATAGAGTAAAGAGGGTTTTCTGGAGAAACCCTACTGTGAAAAGATGAACTTTGTCTTAACAACTTTAGTTTCAAAAACTATTCACTTATAGATGCCTATTTCACATCTCTGAAGCAAAATGGCTCATTTGTTATGTAGATTACTAAGCAGTCACTTAAGAATAAAGAGCTTTCTTCTTTAGAGGCTCCAGCTAACTATCTGCATAAACTCAATCTCAAAACCAGTAAAGTGTACTCTAAATATGACAGCAAATAATTGTTTGAACCTTTCTGATTTGACTGCAGAGAAATACAAATGTGCACCTCCTCCCCATTTTCCAACCCACCTTCCAGAGGGGCCAACTTGGAGTTCCTCCCAAGAAATGCTGCCTTTATAGAACTTCTAGGTCACTATCTGCAAAGCTAAGAAATCGGGGTACTAAAGGAGGGGGGGTACAGCAAAGGGTACAGGATGATGTTAACTTCACCACAGCAGGTAAGCCCTTAGCTAACAGACTTAAGTTTTGTTTCAAAATTTCTTAAAACTCAGAATGTAATTTCTCACAAATAAAAGCCAATTTAACTCATATCTGAAGTACACTATTTTATTTGGATTGTTAATCCTCATCTATATCAATATTTCTATTAGAAAGTACCAATGCATCCAGAGTTGTACACTGAGATGCTAACATCATCATCATTTGAACTTCGCTGCATCTAGAGCCCCTCTCTCAGAAGAAGGGAAATAAGACATTAGAAGAATCATCATGAAGAACTCTGAAATGGAAGGAGCAGGGAGAAAATGTCAGTGGGAGAAATGACTGGAAATGCAAAGAAGAAATATACATGTAGAAGAATCAACAGGACATGAACATCCACTGCCCCTACTGCTAACTGGGTGGGGATAGTGGGCAGTAGGTATTCATCAGACATGCATACATTCTTTGAAGCACCACTGCTCTAGGGAGTGAGCTGGCAGGCCATGAAGAACATGTAAGGGGACAGTTCTAAGCTCCAGGCCTGTCCACTGTGCATTCTTTGTACCACAGACCCTAGCCCAAGGATCTTTTCCTTTTGCCACTTTCCTTAGGCTTCTTAATTCTCCTGGAAGAGCAGAAATAAGAACCCCCCCAAAAGGAAAGAAAAATGTACATGTGTCCCCACCTCTTTATTAATGAATATTTACCACTCTTCAAAATGTCCAAACCCAGATGTACAAGAAGCTAGGGGCAAAGGCATAAAAGATTCAGGATCTATCCTCCAAGGGGCAGCTTGAAAGAGGTGGGAGTTGGAGCCACAAGCACAGCTGATAATAAAGTGGTAATGGCTCATCTGAGGGGAAAATAAAGGGTGCTATTAAAATAGGTAGAAGGCAGGAAAAGCATCTAAGGCAAATATGGAGATGGGGTGTTTCACCTTCAGCCTAAGGTGAAAACTAAAGAATAAACCAAAGCTAGCCAGAAGAAGAGAAAGGAACTATGTAGAACAGTTAGGAACTGTCCTCTGAGAAGGCTGGCGTACTGCAGGGTGGGTGCAGCACCACATCTCAGACTGTCAAGTAAGGAAGCAATACCTCTCTATTGAACTGACTTTTATACTAAGGTTAGGCTTTAAACCACAGAGACTAAAGAACAACTGAGGGGTTTTAAGCAGGAAGTGGCATGATCAAATGTACTAAAAACAGGATCACTCTAGCAGCAAAATGAGAGGCAGACTGGAAGGAGACAGAGGCTAGACATAGGGAGCTCTGAAGTTGTGAGATGATTTGCAACAGTCCACGTATATGATGAGTGCCTGAATAAAGAAGTGGTGGTAGGGATGTAGAGAAGGGGAGAGAGTAGAGATTTCAAGGGGGCAGAATAAAGAGGATGAGGGAGGAGTTAAGGGAATATCTATGTTTCCCACTTGGGTAACAGATGAGTGAACACATAAAAAGACTACAGTCTGATTTTGAAGGCTACAGTACTAAAATCAGTATCAGACATGTTAAGGGGCTTGTTGGGATATTCTTGGAGAGAAGTTGGAAGGCAGGCAGCTATACTAATTTAGAGATTGGGAAACAATTCAACTGAAGATGTGTATATATGAATCATTTTATGGTAAAGGAAGTGTTATGTGAAAAGAAGAATGAGGATAAAGCCCATGGGAAAACCAACCTTTAATAAATCTACATTAGCCTACAGAGAGAGATGTAGGACCAAGGTAGGGCTTTACAATGATATAGAACTGAATATGTTTCTTTAGTCCAGGGGTGCACAAACTATGGCCCATCGTCTGTTATTATAAATACAATTTTATTGTACCATGCCAAGCCCGTCCATTTGTGAATTGTTGATGGTGGCTTCTGTGCTGCAATAGCAGAGTTGAGCAGAGCTGCAAAAAAGACTGTGTGGCCCACAAAGCCTAAAATATTTACTTTTTGGTCCTTGGACAAAAGTCCATCCCTACTTCCTACCTCAGTTTCTCCACTTGAAAAACAAAAAGTCCATTATATTTATATTTAAATGCAACAAAAACTTAAAAGGCTCATGAAAGTTGTTAGTATCAAAGCCTTTCATCAACCAATGTATTTCCAATGAAAATCAAGGTTTTAAAGTATACAAAAATTTACAACATATAATTTGAGAATACTGTAGTATTTAAATTACGAGGCAATTTACTGATTTACATGACTACAAAATAATGGGAATCCCAAACTTTACCTTATACCCAATTCAGAATGTTACACCACAGTCTACTCCAGAAAGTATTCACCACTACAAAAACCTTTGGTAACAGAAGAGATGGCCCATGAAGGAGAATAAATCATCACCATCTCCGTCACCACTGCCATCATTTCCAGAACACCTTCCATGTCCAGATACTATGCTGAGCACCTAATGCTTTGTCTCATTCTAGCCCTACAATTACAGTACTCATCCATTTTACAGATGAGGAAACTCAGCCTTAGAAAGGTTAAGGCTTATCTCAGGTCACCTAGTAGAGAGTGGGTGGGAGAACCAGTAACTAGTGCAGTCACAATCAGAACCAGGTCTGACCTCAGAGGCTCCACACTTATCCTCAACCCCATACTTTATAGTTTGTTACCTACACCAAGGGAGATAACATCTGTAAAGGGACAAACGGAACCTGGAAACAACTAGGAACACATATCTGCTTCTCTTACTCCCTTGGAACTCAAAGCAGGTCTTAGAACCCAGGTTGGTATCACAGCGTAAAGAAGGTGAAGCATATCGATTGTCCCAAGGGGCTCTGGCCTTGGAACCATAACCAGGTACAACACTTGTTGCCAGCAGACAATGTATTCTGAGTTCCAAACCACCACCTCACAAATGAACTTTTTAAACAACTCCCTCTCTAAACTGAGGGCAGCCAACACAAGAAATAAAAAGATCTTAGTAAATCAGATATTACAGTAATGTACTCTAAGAGGTAATACAATACACTTAGTGGAAAGAACACGGGTGTTCACTTCAAACCGACCCAGGTTTGAATTCTGGTTTCAACACCAGCCTTATGACAGTAAATTGCGTATCTTCTCTGAGTCCACTCCCTCCGGGAAATAAGACCACCCCCTCCTTGCCACGTGGTCTGGGGAAATACCAGTACTACAGTGTGAGCTTAGTGGCTCAGAGTCAGAGAGCCTGAGTTTATCACCCAGCTCTGCAACTTAGTTGGCATGAGACTGGAGCCTAAACCTCAGGTTTCTCATCTGTGAAACAGGAAAAATGACAATAGGATCTACTTATTGGGGTTTTTTGAGGATTAAGCAAGATATCCAAAGTGCCAAAAGCACAAGGCCTGGCACACAGTAAACACTCAAAAAACCTTTTTATCAGTTTAAGTTACAGACCAAATGACAAGTCAACTTCCAACCCTCCTAGAACAGATCTTTAAGGGAAGCAACATCTTTCCCTGAGGATATGAAATTAACTTTTACAGCTTTACAGGAGTAGTAGTAGAAAAACATTCCCTCCACCCGGAAAAAAAAAAA
Organism: Neophocaena asiaeorientalis asiaeorientalis; assembly: GCF_003031525.2. Taxonomy (NCBI): domain Eukaryota; kingdom Metazoa; phylum Chordata; class Mammalia; order Artiodactyla; family Phocoenidae; genus Neophocaena; species Neophocaena asiaeorientalis. The sequence continues at coordinate 510,099 of NW_020172271.1, read as the reverse complement.
TGGTGGCTTGGCTCCATTTTGTTAAATGTCGGGAAGTTTTCTTCATCTCTTGCCTCAAACCTTAAAATAAATATTAAATAATACTATTGGTGCTTTCAGGCAGGCAACGCCCTTAACCTTTAAACAGAACAAGACTCTTTCCCCCCACATATGGTTTTCAGAAAGCCAGGAAGAAACACTGGAAAGGCATCTGTTTAGAAGCAGAACTTTAACTCTTTGTAAAACAGCCTGCCTGAACCTGTGGCCAAAGCAGAAGCAAACAGGCTAAGTGGCCCACGACCCAAGTCTGCCTGTCTTTCAAAAGAACTCCCCCTGCCCCCAACACACAGTCACCTTTAAGTCCCACCCCCAACTCAAAAGCCATAATAGTACTGAGTTCCACAGATTTTTCTTTCAATCATTAGCTCAAGATACAGAAATAGATCACAGGCAATGCAAAGACATTCTATAATAAAAAAAATTCCTTGTCCTTTACAAGCCTTGTAAGTCCATCCAACTAAAATGTGTCTTTCACACCAAGTTCAATTATTAATGACAAGAAATCCATAAAACACTGACTCTCAGAAAGCTTTCTCAAATGCACTTTACATTTTCAAATGGCTTATATTCCTGCACCTGTTCATTTTTCTTCAAATGACTTTAGCGATTCTTTTATAGGCAGATAATCACATTTATTTAGTCCAGAACTCTCATACTCTAAACACAAAGTTTCGATGGGCACTATAACTGGCTTAACATAGAAATCCTCTGCCATTAAATATATCCAGTTCCAAAGGGATCTAAAAAAAACAGGAAAACAGTCTTCAGATATGACACTGGCTTTATCTACTACAGAAATCAACATGCTCAGCTTGGGCTTCCCTGGTGGCGCAGTGGTTGAGAATCCACCTGCCAATGCAGGGGACACGGGTTCGAGCCCTGGTCCGGGAAGATCCCATATGCCGCAGAGCAACTAAGCCCACGCGCCGCAACTACTGAGCCTCTGCTCTAGAGCCCGCAAGCCACAACTACTGAGCCTGCATGCCACAACTACTGAGCCTGCATGCCACAACTACTGAGCCTGCATGCCACAACTACTGAAGCCCGCGTGCCTAGAGCCTGCGCACCACAACAAGAGAAGCCACTGCAACGAGAAGCCCGCGCACCACAACGAAGAGTAGCCCCCGCTCACCGCAACTAGAGAAAGCCCGCGTGCAGCAATGAAGACCAAATGCAGCCATAAATAAATAAACAAATTTATTAAAAAAAGAAAATGCTCAGCTTATACAGACCTCAACAGATTTGGTTTAAATTTCTCAGCCATCTGCTATAGAATATGCACAGTGATCAATGTCCTGGGCTTTCCTCTCATTTTTTCAAAACCATTTATCTATGTTCAGCTTCTAACAGAATTTTTTAAAAAGGGAAATCCTCACCAAAAATCAAACCCAGGAACAGAGCCATCCTCTCCAGCACTATGCAAAAGTCTAGTTAAGATTATAAACTTCACTTTTGTTTTGAAAGCTAAGGAGAAGTAGCTTTTCTGTTTTAGATTTCATTCCTGGGGAAATGGAAATAGATGCAAGTCTTCAAGGTTATACAGTACACACAGAGAACATCCTATCCACTTGCCTAACATACTCCTAGCATGCTCACAGTTAATGGCCAAACCACCTGCAAAAGTCTCATTTGCTCAGTCTCACATGTTGCCCACGAATTCAAGATTATGCTGTTTCATTTTGTTTATTTTAGAACAGTCACCTTGTATCCAAATGACCCAGCCTACTTCTGCTGCCAAGATGTTAACATGTATTACATTTGCTAAAGGCGGTAAGTAAATACAACAGACCTAGCTCCTACCTCGAGGACAGACCCTCATATCCCTACTCCTTCCCCACCTGTAACTGTGTGTGTATGTGTGTTGGAGGCTGGGTGGGTGATTAAGAGATGATGAGGCTGAAAGAATCAACACTGCGGGAGGTTCTGAGAGGAAAGGACACAGGCAGGATGACTGGGCAACACAAACTTCTAGTTCTTTTAATCCCAGGCATGGTCCTCTCCATTAGAGCTCTCCCTGGATTAAGTCCTATACTAATAAAAAGCCCGTTTAGAGATCTCATGGAGGGAACTGGGTATTTTTAGGGTATCAAGCAGCTAGGAAAGACAACTAAGACTTTGAACTGTAAGGCTTAGAAAAGTTCATTTAAGAATCTACTTGCAAATGATTTTCCTAAATTAAAAATAATATCTATGCAGTACTCAGTGTTGCCCCAGCAACTCAATGAACATACCTCTGAACACTCTCCTTAAAACTAACACAAGTGTGAGATCTGTTACAAGTGCTGACTGTTCTGTGCTAGATGTTTAACATTTATTCTTTTAAGGCAGGGAGTTTTTCAAAATACTGTAACTCTCTCCAACCTGGTCTCTAAAATCGCTTCCATTTAAATTAGGTGCTGGGAGGCCTCAACTTCCATGCCTGAAAGCAAGACAAATACTCCCATGAAAAAGAACTGGCAGCCAAGGAATGCCAAAAGCGGCAAGGACCCCCAAAAGACCTCTCGGATCACCTATACACACACACACACACACAGAGCTGGCTGACAAAAAGCATTCAAGCTTCCTAAAGAAGTTCCTTCGACTATATAATATTTGCTATGATGTAGCGAGAGACATGAAGACTGAAAATTCCTTACAAAAGGCATTGTCCAAAACCACAAATTCTTAAAATTACCATCTCTGTGCAAACCTATACCTATTTGATAACAGAAATAAAATACTGTGAAGACCATCTGCTGTCCCACTTAAAACCAAGGAGCATGGATGAGAGCAAATGCATCATGTGCTACGCTATAATTATTTCTATTTTGGAAGCAAGTGACCAACTCCAGTTCGAAGGAAAAAATATCAATTTCTATCATCTTTCTGTTTCAAATGGGCAATAATAAATAAGAGACAAGCTAGAGCATGAGGGGGTGGAGCCTCAGGCACTCCAGGATCATGATGAGTTGCAGCAGGGACAGGGGAGGATAGGGGCGTCGGCTGCTTCTTCTAGACACTAGGGAATGCAGCTGGACCTGGATCCAAAGCAGGCTCTCCATATCGACTAGGGCTGGAGGACAACACCTGGCTGGAAGACCGAGCAGAGTGCAGAAGGCTGGCCACCCTGTGTCGTTGGATTGGAGAATTTAACCCGTTTACACATAAGCCGCGTGGCTGACAGGGTCTTGGTGCTCCAGCCGGGTGTGAGGCCTGAGCCTCTGAGGTGGGAGAGCCAAGTTCAGGACACTGGACCACCAGAGACCTCCTGGCCCCATGTAATATCAATCGATGGGAACTTTCCCAGAGATCTCTGTCTCAATGCTAAGACCCAGTGCCACTCACTGACCAGCAAGTCCACTGCTGGACACCTCATGACAAACAACTAGCAAGACAGGCACACAACCGCACCCATTAGCAGAGAGGCTGCCTAAAATCATAATAAGTTCACAGACACCCCAAAACACACCACCAGACGCAGTCCTGCCCACCAGAAAGATCCAGGCTCAACCACCAGAACACAGGCACCAGTCCCCTCCACCAGGAAGCCTACACAACCCGGTGAAGCAACCTTACCCACTGGGGGCGGACACCAAAAACAACAGAACTACGAACCTGCAGCCTGCAAAAAGGAGACCCCAAACACAGTAAGTTAAGCAAAATGAGAAGACAGAGAAATACACAGCAGATGAAGGAGCAAGGTAAAAACCCACCAGACCAAACAAATGAAGAGGAAATAGGCAGTCTACCTGAAAAAGAATTCAGAATAATGATAGTAAAGATGATCCAAAATCTTGGAAATAGAATGGAGAAAATACAAGAAACGTTTAACAAGAACCTAGAAGAACTCAGGAGCAAACAAACAATGATGAACAACACAATAAATGAAATTAAAAATTCTCCAGAAGCAGTCAACAGCAGAATAACTAAGGCAGAAGAATGGATAAATGACCTGGAAGATAAAATATGGAAATAACTACCACAGAGCAGAATAAAGAAAAAAGAATGAAAAGAAATGAGGACAGTCCCAGAGACCTCTGGGAAAACATTAAATGCACCAACATTCCAATTATAGGGGTCCCAGAAGAAGAAGAGAAAAAGAAAGGGATTGAGAAAATATTTGAAGAGATTATACTTGAAAACTTCCCTAATACAGGAAAGGAAATAGTCAGTCAAGTCCAGAAAGCACAGAGAGCCCCACACAGGATAAATCCAAGGAGAAACATGCCAAGACACATATTAATCAAACTATCAAAAATTAAATACAAAGAAAAAATATTAAAAGCAGCAAGGGAAAAGCAACAAATAACATACAAGGGAATCCCCATAAGGTTAACAGCTGATCTTTCAGCAGAAACTCTGCAAGCCAGAAGGGAGTGGCAGGACATATTTAAAGTGATGAAAGGGAAAAACCTACATCAAAGATTACTCTACCCAGCAAGGATCTCATTCAGATTCGATGGAGAAATTAAAACCTTTAGAGACAAGCAAAAGCTAAGAGAATCCAGCACCACCAAACCAGCTTTACAACAAACGCTAAAGCAACTTCTCTAGGCAGGAAACACAAGAGAAGGAAAAGACCTACAATAACAAACCCAAAACAATTAAGAAAATGGTAATAGGAACATACATAACGATAATTACCTTAAATGTAAAAGGATTAAACGCTCCAACCAAAAGACACAGACTGGCTGAATGGATACAAAAACAAAACCTGTGTATATGCTGTCTACAAGAGACCCACTTCAGACCTAGGGACACATA
>NW_020172271.1:481015-505258 GCF_003031525.2 Neophocaena asiaeorientalis asiaeorientalis | reverse complement strand
TCCAAGACTGAACCAGGAAGAAATAGAAAATATAAACAGACCAATCACAAGCACTGAAATTGAAACTGTGATTAAAAATCTTCCAACAAACAAAAGCCTCAGACCAGGTGGCTTCACAGGTGAACTCTATCAAACATTTAGAGAAGAGTTAACACTTATCCTTCTCAAACTCTTCCAAAATATAGCAGAGGGAAGAACACTCCCAAACTCATTCTACGAGGCGACCATCACCCTGATATCAAAACCAGACCTGGACTTGAGGACACGGGGAGGGGGAAGGGTAAGCTGGGAAGAAGTGAGAGAGTGGCATAGACATATATACACCACCAAATGTAAAATAGATAGCTAGTGGGAAGCAGCCACATAGCACAGGGAGATCAGCTCGGTGCTCTGTGACCACCTAGAGGGGTAGGATAAGGAGGGTGGGAGGGAGACGCAAGAGGGAGGGGTTATGGGGATATATGTATACATATAGCTGATTCATTTTGTTATACAGCAGAAACTAACACAACATTGTAAAGCAAGTATACTCCAATAAAGATCTTAAAAAAAGAGACAAGCTAATGAGTTTGAAACTGAAATTAAAACAAAAACTAGATTAACTTTTAAAATACACAACTTCATTTCTAGACTTAAAAAAATCTGCTAATACCCTACGCTTAAAACTTTCACCAGTGACTGTGGATGCCTGCAGTACTCAACTCCTTCAGCCTGCCCATACGTCTGCAGATTCTCCTCTGCCTCTCCCTTGGCCTCCCAATGCTGGGACTCTACGCACAGTCATTAACACTAAGTTCTTTGAATGATGTGGTTTTACAGCTCTATGCCTTTGCCTAGTTCCCTCCTCTCCACGTGTAATGTCCTTCAACTGTTATGTGCTGTCTGAAAATGCCTACTCACCTTTCAAGACCAAGGTCAAGCTTCATCTCTCGCAACAAAAATACCCAAGTGGGCTGCAAACTGCCCCTTCCTCTGTGTCCCTCTGCTACTCATAGATTGACAAAGTTCACCTCTCTCTCCTAGAACAGAGAAGCCATGTCTCACTTGTCTTGGTAGCACCTTTCCTGCTTTGCAGAAGGTCTGACAGAGAAAAGGCACTCAAAATATTTGATTAGAAACAGGCTGAGAAAACATTAGGATACCATATCACATTCATTAGACTGGCAAACATTAGAAAGCTAGACAAGTGCTGGTGTGGATATGAGTAAACACAAAGTCTCACATGCTGCTGAAACGTAAAGCCTGGTACGACCACTTCGAAGAGTAATTTTTTCATCTCTAGCAAAGCTGAAGATATGCACCATTAAGACCAGCAATTCTACTTCAGGTTATATACACTGGGCGATTATTTGTCAAAAGTAGAGCATGATTAGCATTTTTTCAGAGAGATATCTCAAGGGTGTATGCCTAAACATTTTTTCAGAGTAAATATTATTATAAAAGTAAAATTTCTGTGTGTGTGTGTGTGTGTGTATATATATATATATATGGTGTGTTGTGTGTGTGTATATATATATATATGCTGTGTCTCACTGTAAAGTATATTTCTTATTGTGTCCAATGAACAAAAAAGCCTAAAAACACTGTCGTAGAGAAACACATATGTGCTCAAAAAGACATTCATAAATGTTCTTTACAGCACTATATATAATGGTGAAAATCAGGAAATAACCTAAATGAAAATTAACAAAATGGATAAGTAAAATATGGTATATGCATGTAACTTTTACAAACGAATTAAAAATGAGTTACAAATGGAGACCACCAGAGATGCATGGCTCCCCCGGACCATCACGACAGCAATTAGAGTACCAACGAGAATGATGACTAGTAATAAATGGTATAATGGAAAAAAAAATGAGTTACAAATGAAGTAGATCTACTTCTATCAACATCAAATCTCAAAAGTAATACTGAACTAAAAATGTATGCTATCATTTATTTAAACATGCAAAACAATGCTACATATTTATGTATATGTACATATATAAGAAAGTCTTTTAAAATGATTGGGAAGATAACTCAACATAGTAGCTACCTCTATTTCATAAGAGAGGGAGGGAAGTAGAATCTGGGAGTATTTCACAGGGGGATTCAATGTAACTTCAGGTCTTACTTCTTTTTAAAAATGAATTCTCTGAAGCAAATAAGGCAAAATGTTAAGACCTGACAAAACCTCTTTTACTATCATTATCTTATTCCTCATATTTGTTGTGGTGCTCAAAATAATTCGTCATTTTAAAAACAGTCTAAATGAGCAAATAACTAGAATAAATCAAAAGAAAAACAAAGTAATCTTGCAAATGTCCTGGTGTCTATAGCTCCAAATCAATACGTACACATTTTTCTTTAAAGCTAACATTTGAAATGCTTACATATCAGACACTGTGTTAAGCTCTAGGCACACAGTCTCACTTAATTGATTCAACAGCCTCTGTGGCAGCCACTATTATTTTTCTATTAGGATGACTATATCACTGCCTCTGGTCTTTAATCTTGAGGGTCCAATTGTATTTACCATTCCACATTTTCTGAGGGCAGAAAAATGGATTAATCTCTTTTTAAAAGATTTTAATATAAATTCAAATCAAAAGGGTTTCTTCTGCTCAATTTTCAGTTAATCCAAAGAATCTATTCCAAAATCACATCCAGCTGAAATTTTACTAAAATGTATCCTACCTTTGCAGTTTGTGTGAAAAATAAATACATATACAATGAATGCTAATCTAGGCTCCATTTGGTCACCTTGCTTTAAAAAGTCAATTCAATGAATATGGGGGTACACTTCAAGTTAATTCTATGTAAACTGCTAAATTTTTTTTTTAATTTATTTATTTTACTTTTGGCTGTGTTGGGTCTTCATTGCTGCATGCAGGCTTTCTCTAGTTGTGGCGAGCAGGGGCTACTCTTTGCTGAGGTGCGCGGGCTTCTCATTGCAGTGGCTTCTCTTGTTGCAGAGCCTGGGCTCTAGGCATGTAGGCTTCAGTAGTTGTGGCGCACGGGCTTAGCTGCTCTGCGGCATGTGGGATCTTCCCGGACCAGGGCTCGAACTCGCGTCCCCTGCATCGGCAGATGGATTCTTAACCACTGCGCCACCAGGGAAGCCCTAAGTGCTAAATTTTTAAAAGATGTGCAGCTGTAACAGCTAATTTAAACTCTAATTTAAAAGCTGAGCTTAGGGGCTTCCCTGGTGGCGCAGTGGTTGAGAGTCCACCTGCCGATGCAGGGGACACGAGCTCGTGCCTCGATCTGGGAAGATCCCACATGCCACGGAGCGGCTAGGCCCGTGAGCCATGGCCGCTGAGCCTGCGCATCCGGAGCCTGTGCTCCACAACGGGAGAGGCCACAACAGTGAGAGGCCTGTGTACCACGAAAAGAAAAAAAAAAAAAAGTATATGCATTTCAAAATACTATCTTAATCATTCTTATATAACTTGCCATAAAATCCATGTATTCCCTTCTACTAACACCATTAAAATCCTGCCAATCCACGACCAGATTTCAACAACCTATATGAGTAAATTCTTTACCAAGAGTCCTTCTTTGGTTGACTAAAGATGAGAGATCATACCTCCAGCAAGTAACAGGTGTGGCCCTACTGGTTCCAGAGTGTCCATTAGATGATAAAAAGCAACAAGACTCAGCCTGTTCACCTTACAGCGACCCACATAATCATGGTCACACACACTGCACTCTAGTACATACATACTTACAGTGACAAATAATTTACAACCTCTGATCCTTTCATCAGTCTAAGCCACCAACCACCTGCCATCCCCACAGATACCTTTTTGCTTACTTACCTCCTGTCTCTATGAAATTCAGCTTCCTCCAGAAGCCTTCTTGAATAGACTCAACTCCTTACTTTTCCAAGCTCCTACCCTCTTTTTAAACTTTTTTTTTAAAATTAATTTATTTTTGGCTGCATTGGGTCTTCGTTGCTACGTGCAGGCTCTTCTCTAGTTGCAGTGAGTGAGGGCTGCTCTTCGTTGTGGTGCGTGGGCTTCTCATTGTGGTGGCTTCTCTTGTTGAGGAGCATGGGCTCTAGGCACGTAGGTTTCAGTAGCTGTGGCACGCGGGCTCAGTAGTTGTGGCTTGCGGGCTCTAGAGCGCAGGCTCAGTAGTTGTGGTGCATGGGCTTAGTTGCTCCGTGGCACGTGGGATCTTCCCGGACCAGGGCTCGAACCCGTGTCCCCTGCACTGGCAGGCGGATTCTTAACCACTGCACCATCAGGGAAGCCTTAAACTTATTTTTAAGGATGGCTTTGTTATTTATTTGTACAGTATCTTTTAATCTTCGTATTATGGTCCTATTCTTTTTTTTATAGAATTAAACAGAGGCACAAGGTTAATAATAGAACCCAGTAACTTATCATTTACTAGACCTATTCAAGAGAACAGAAAAAGCTCTAAAGATGAAGAAATGAGCATCTGTACCTCCCAGGTCCTGATAAAACCATGCAGAATAAATATTAACAGCGTTCAGATTCAGAATAACAGACGCCAAAAGTGAACTTGTGAATTCCTCAAGCTTCAGTAAAGTATTAATAGATTAAAAATTTTTTTAATCAAAAGAATTAAAAAAAATTTAATTCTGCTACTCTTCTTCATTCATTTTCTAAGAGCTACACAGTAAAACCTTCCAAAGCCTGCTTTACAACAGAAATGGGAATAACTCAATACTCACCATTATGGTCCATCAACAATATGATTAAATAGAAAAACAAAAAACTTTACATATAAAAAAACCCAAAATTTATATCATGTTCTACGTTTTATCTTAAAAGCCTGAATTCCAGCATTAGAGTCTAGTCTTCCAGCTTGGAATAAAGATAACTGCTTTATGAATGGAATATCCTGACAATGGGCCCACTGTCAACTGCCCATAGTCAACTCAGTGCCTGACAAAAACATTTAATGCAGCATATACTGTAGCCCAAGAAGTAAACTGCTATCCAATGTGTTTCCTCCTCATCTCCACACAAGAAGCACTACCTCATTTCATCACATCTACGACACACCAAGAAAGAAAACAGCTGATATTCAAACCGACTCACGACCAATTCTAAGACTTCTCAGTTTCGAAGACGTTACGGGAAAAAATGTCTTAGAATCTGTGAAATACAATGTAAACCTGACATTCTTTACTAACATAAAATCACTTGCCATCTTCACACATCAATTTTCCTTCTTGGCTAAATACGTATTTACATGGTTTACTGTACAATTCAATCTGATTCAAATATGTTATTAGAGAACCTACTATTTTGCCAACACTATGCTATATACAAATAAAGCGCATCCTAGACTTCATAACAACATGACAACATCTCAACTGACACACATTTGTTAGAGTAGCAGTTCTCGAACTTTTTGGTCTTAGCACCCTTTTCACTTATAAAATTGATGACCCCAAAGAGCTTCTTTATGTGGAAATATCTATTGATATTTACCACTTAAAAAATTTAAAACATTAATTCACTTAAAAGTACTAATAAGGGACTTCCCTGGTGGTCCAGCGGTTAAGAATCTGCGCTCCCAATGCAGGGGGCCCAGGTTTGACCCCTGGTCAGGGAACTAGATCCCGCATGCCGTGACTAAAAGATCCTGTGCGGGCTTCCCTGGTGGTGCAGTGGTTGAGAGTCCGCCTGCCGATGCATGGGACGCGGGTTCGTGCCCCGGTCCGGGAAGATCCCACATGCTGCGGAGCGGCTAGGCCCGTGAGCCATGGCCGCTGAGCCTGTGCGTCCGGAGCCTGCGCTCCGCAACGGGAGAGGCCACAACAGTGAGAGGCCCACGTACCGCAAAAAAAAAAAAAAAAAAAGATCCTGTGCGCCGCAACGAAGATCCTTCCTGCCACAACTACGAATCGGCGGAGCCAAATAAGTAAAGAAATAAATATTTTTACAAAGTACTAATAAATCTTACGCATGTTAACATATCATCTTTATGAAAAAAATAACTAATTTCCAAAAGAAAAAACAGTTTCACAAATCTCTTTGATGTCTGGCTTAATAGAAGTGAGCTGGATTCTCAAATTTGCTTCTGCATTCAATCTGGTACAATATGTTTTGAATGTAGTTAGGAAAGAGAAGAGTACTTCAACAGACTTTTCAGAAAATTCTGGACGTTCTTCACTGATATTACACCAAAACTTGACAAGTGGTAGATTCCTAAAAGCTAACTGCAGTGTGGCATCTGAAATAGTACCAATGAAATTTTCATATTGTTACATTAAAATCCACTAGTCCACCTTGTATTTTAAACAGATCTTTTACCCAAGCATGATTTTTCTATCATGCATTAGCTGTTCAGAAAATACTGGTTCACTGACTTATACAGATCTTCCAAACATTGGCACATTTCATCACACAATATCAAAAAGTTATGTTAATATTACCACTGATCTCATCAGAAATGTCTAAGTATTAGACAACTGTCAAGCATGTGGTGGCAGATACAAGTTTTCCCAAATTCTGACTTTCACTTTAAAGTCTCTATATTATCATCAGCAACACACACTATCAGTTTTCCTTAAAGTGATGGGCTCACTTTGTTCCCTTCTGAGAAAATGTCTGACAAACATCCAAGTCTGAATAACCATAGTTTGTCAGCCAGTCATACTTTCAAGTTCAAATGGCATTCAATTAAAAACAAACAAACAGCTGGTCGCCCTAAGTGCTTTTTCTGGAAACCACCACCATACTTTCAGTATGCAGGAAAGGTGCGCCCCATTTCAACACACAGAAGAGTAAAGAGACGCACTTGAGGGTCAAAAGTTATTAATTGTCATTACTCCTTATCAAGAGCATGTTCAAGTGAAACTGCCTTTTTAAAAAACTCTACATGTGTTGTGATGAAGAATGACTATTAATAAGGTTTTGGTGTGCTAAGGCTTTGAGAGTTTTGTGTGTGTGTGGTTTTTTTTTTCTGGCCACGAGGCATGCAGGATCTTAGTTCCTTGCCCCCTGCAGTAGAAGTGTGGAGTCTTAACCACTGGACCGCCAGAGAACTCCCAAAGCTTTGATAGTTTTATCCATTGTTGGTTTTGGCCTTTGCACCATCAGTACAAATGTCACTACAGAATAAACAAAAAAGGCAAAAAAATTAATTAATGTAGCTATGAAACAAGTTTTGACCTTACCGTCTCCCTGAAAGTATCCTGGGGATCCCCAGTGGTCTGCAGGCAACTTTGGAACCTCTGTGTTAGAGGGTTCAAATGACTGAAGAACTTACCAAAAACCTAAGGAGCAAAAATTTGTTCTTCCCTAGGAGCCTGTGCACGCACACAGAAAGAAAAAAAGTATACTCATGTGTCTATACAGTTTAAATATATCACTAAACCTCAAGTTTTGCATCTGTAAAATGAGATTTTAAATATCTCACTGTTACAAAGACATGGAAGCAACCTAAATGTCCAATGACAGATGAATGGATAAAGAGGATGTGGTACATATATACAATAGAATACTACTCAGCCATTAAAAAGAATGAAATAATGCCATCTGCAACAACATGGATGGACCTAGAGATTATACTAAGTGAAGTAAGTCAGAAAGACAAATACATGATATCACTTATATGTGGGATCTAAAATGTGACACAAATGAATTTATCTACAAAACAGAAACAGACTCACAGACATAGAAAACAAGGTTACCAAAGGGGAAAGGGGGTGGGGGAGGGATAAATTAGGAGTTGGGGATTAGCTATTATATATAGAATGGATAAACAACAAGGTCCTGTATAGCAACTGTATAGCACAGGGAACTGTATTCAATATCCTATAACAAACCATAATGGAAAAGAATCTGAAAAAGAATATACATATATACACACACACACATATGTGTGTGTGTGTATATATATATGTAACTGAATCACTTTGCTGTATACCAGAAAATAACACAACATTGTAAATCAACTATACTTCAATTAAAAAAAATTATTTTTAAATATCTGGCTATTACATTTCCCCCATTATTCTGAGTAACTAAAAATAGACTGCATATAATTTTTATAGCAGGTGTGAGCTGTTAAAGCATTTCTTAAATCTCCTTTCCTCACAGAGTATGGGTAAAAGGTAAAAATAAACACAAAATAAAGTAAGGTCCTCAATAAAATCCTATACAAACCAAGAAGTTCATAGTATCAAATATTAAGCTAGTAAAAGTCACCTTTAGAACCACTAATTTGTAAGGGGGAACTTGAGACACTTTACAAAGTACAAAATAGAGTACTAGTAAGCTAAATGATTTGATGAGTTTAAGGTATTCTATTTTACAAGTGAAGTAACAAAAGTTTCAGCTGTTTCTTTCCCCAATCCCCAATCTTAATAATTTCCTTTGATCTTAAATAAAACCAGCAATCAAGGAATCTTTAAAAAGAACTCCTCTGAAAATGGCATTTGATAAACTGAAGTATTAGCATTTAGGACAAGTTCAGAACACAAATACACGTCACATGTGGAAAAATGAACAGGGTATATGAAATGGCAAATGGCATCTGCACATAAAAGAACTGAAGTTCTTATAAGGAAGATCTGCCTCTCTCCTGTGAGGTTTCCATATTGTTTCTATACAGAAACAAAGTTCAGTCTAAAACTGATCCAAAGACTTGGTGGAAACCTGTGGTATATTATTTATCAAAATTCATTTAACAGGTGTTTCCTGAACACCTACTTCATATGCAAAGATAAATATGTGCTAGAAGGGACAAAAGCATGAGAAACTCTCATAGGCTCCAGACCCATCACAAGGAGGACTTAACTCTGTGATCTCAGCACTTTCAACCAATCTCTGTAACTCAGGTTTCTTATTTACATAAAGTGAGTCGTAATATCTCAAAGCAAGGATTGTACCAGAATAAATGTGAAATATATTAGAATGAGAAGTAGCACATTACAGAACAAGTATAATGGGATAAGAAAGGTAGAATTGACGACAGAATGGGGCAGCAGTATAAAATTCAGCTACTTGCTACTAAGAGATTTTTTTTTTTAAGTACAAAGGCTAATCTGGAAAAATGAGAAACCATTAAAAGAGTTATTAGCTCTGTTCACAAAAAAATGGCTCACCAAGGTGAATGGATACACAAACTGTGGTACATCCAGACAATGGAGTATTATTCACCTCTAAAAAGAAATGAGCCAAAAAAAAAGACAGGAAGGAAATTTAAATGCAAATTACTAAGTGAAAGAAGCCAATCTGAAAAGGTCACAAACTGTATGATTCTGAAAAGGTAAAACTATGGAGACAGTAAAAAGATCAGTACTTGCCAGGGGGTGGGGTGAGGAGGAATGAATAGGTAGAGCACAGAGAATTTTTAGGGCAGTGAAAATACTCTGTATGATACCATAATGATGGACACATGTCATTACACATATGTCCAAACCCACAGATGTACAACACTAAGAGTGCATCCTAATGTGAACTGTGGACTCTGGGTGATAATGATGTGTCAGTGCAGGTCCATCATCTGTAACAAACACCCTACTCTGGTGGGGGATACTGATAATGGGGGAGGCTGTTCATGAGTGGGGCAAGGGGATATAGGAAATCTTTGTACCTTTCCTTCAATTTTGCTGTGAACCTAAAACTGCTCTAAAAAAACAGTCTTAATTTTAAAAAAGCCATCCAGGGCACTCAAACTTAAGAAAGTGAGCAAAGGAAACAGGGGTACAAAAGAACCAGCTGAACATCTGCAAGATGGCACTAAGTGCCACACTACTGACTCTTAGCACTGACATGACATCCAGGTGCTGGCATTATTTAAGGTCAAAGGTCTAAAAATGCACCACCAGGGTCACTAAACCAGCAAACAGCTGGTTACAAACACTTGACTCACATACCACACAAAAACCCAGGTGTCCCCATGAGTTGATAAATACTGAACTATTCATAAATTCTGAACTATTCTCTACAGTCTTAAAGAATATATTACTACTAGCAAGATAGTAATTCTTGCTACCACAATTTCCTCACTATTTTCAAGGACTCCCCGAGACGTAAATACTTTGGCTTAAGTTTTTAGCCTAGAAACCAAATGGGTTTGGCCAAATTTTAATCTCTCACTAATATTTTTTCAGAGGTCACTTACCCAATAACCTCAACTATAAATATACTCTGCTCAAGAAAACAATGTTTTATATATACTTTAAGACTTTCATCATATGAAAATCAGTTAGTGTTATCCCAGGGAGAAAGGAGAAAAAAATCAGCCAAAATAAAAACACACCAAAAACTGTCAAAGTAAACAAGTTTTCTCATTTAAAGGAGTAAGCTTCAATTGCTTAGAAAATTCTGAAGAAAAAGTGAAGTTCTACACAGTTAATCTTCCCATAATAATTGAATTTCTGGTTAATATCGCCAACTACAATTATGTCAAGGTTTTCACTGAAACTACAAACAGAACTGCAAAAAACAAACAAAAAACAACCAGATATCAAAATGGTGAAAAATATGCTCCTTTAAGATAGAATAAAACGTGTCTATGGGCCAAAATAATGACCCTTTGCTAAAATTCACAGCTAATAACATATTCTTCTAAGTCAACCATATAACTAGTTAAGAAGGTATACAGAACGTAATGGCATTTTATCACTACCCCATTGCCAAATTCTTTCTGATCTAAAACTCTTCAAGATGATAGAATTCCTTGAGTTATAAGGCTTTTAACTAATATTTTTGCAACTCATCCTAAGTTTATCTTCATTTTCACGTTATTATAGATCTAAAAACAGCCAAATGCTGAAAGTTAAATTTGCATGCAAACTGCTAAATAAACAAACCCATCAAATCTGTGTGCTCCTAGACCACATCCTCATATTTTTACATCCCATTTTATTTCAAAAAAGGCAGTACCAATTTACACTTCATTCAAAATCAAGTGTAAGTTCTGTACAAAATCCATTAATAACTAAGATTAATGCACTATTACGTTATGATCAGAAGTCAAAAACAATTACTCCCTCCAGGAGGTGGAGCCTAACTCCTCTGGCCCCCTTGAGTGTCAGGTACACTTAGTGACTAGCTTCCAAAGAATAGAATACAGAAGGGAAAAATAGTAACTTTACAGTGGAGAAACTTGGCAAGTGCCACCTAAACCAAGTGGATCAAAGTTAACATCACCAGTAACGTCATGAGGACACAGGTACCCCCCCACACACACACCCGACTTGTGATAAGAAGAGCGCTTCACCTCTGCAGTATTCTTTCCAAAACCCACAATGAGTTTGGCTAAATTTTTTTTGGCTGCGTTGGGTCTTCGTTGCCGCGCGCAGGCTTTTCTCTAGTTGCAGAGAGCAGGGGCTACTGTTCGTTGCGGTGCGCGGGCTTCTCACTGCGGTGGCTTCTCTTGTTGAGGAGCACAGGCTCTAGGTGCACAGGCTTCAGCAGCTGTGGCACGCAGGCTCAGCAGTTGTGGCTCACAGGCTATAGAGCACAGGCTCAGTAGTTGTGGCGCACGGGCTTAGTTGCTCCGTGGCATGTGGGATCTTCCCGGACCAGGGCTCGAACCTGTGTCTCCTGCAGGCAGATTCGTAACCACTGCACTACCAGGGAAGTCCCTTGGCTAAATTTTAATACCTCACTATTATGAGGTCTAATCATGAGGGGAAAAAAAATCAGATAAACTGAAACTGAACACTCCAAAAAATACCCGACCAGTACTCCAAAACTGTCAATGTCATGCAAAACAAGGAAAGAGTGAGACACTGACACAGACTAGAGAAAGCTAAGGAGACATGACCACTAACTAATGTGTTATCCTACGTGGAAGCCTGGAACAGAAAAAAAAACACATTCATGGAAAAACTGGTGAAACCTGAACAAAGCCTGGAGTTTAGTTTATAGTAACATACCAATGTTGGTTTCTTAGTTTTGAAACACGTGTCAGTAATATAAATAACAGGGGTGACCAGAACTGGGTGGGGTACAAGAACTCTATCGTCTTTGCAACGTCTCTGTAAATCTAAAATTAAAAGTTTACCTAAAAAAAGTAAAAAGCTATCAAAATATTAAGGCAAAAACAGTAGAAAAAAGGCAGGGCAGCTTATATCCCAAGCCTTCTGTTATAAAAATCATCCCAACTTTTAAGAAACTAAGCATCTAAAGTACATGTTTGGCTGTCTTGAGACTAATAATTAAAATTACCATAACACAAAGCAAAACTGATCCACTAGAGACACTCAGTTTAAATATCAATAAAAATGTAGGCAACTCGGGGCTTCCCTGGTGGCGCAGTGGTTGAGAGTCTGCCTGCTGATGCAGGGGACACGGGTTCGGGCCCTGGTCTGGGAGGATCCCACATGCCGCCGAGCAACCGGGCTCGTGAGCCACAACTGCTGAGCCTGCGCGTCTGGAGCCTGTGCTCCGCAACAGGAGAGGCCGCGATGGTGAGAGGCCCGCGCGCCGTGGTGAAGAGTGGTTCCCGCTTGCCACAGCTGGAGAGAGCCCTTGCACAGAAACGAAGACCCAACACAGCAAAAATAAATAAATAAACTAATAAACTCCTACCCCCATCTTCTAAAAAAAAAAAAAAATGTAGGCAACTAAATTTTCTTCAAAAGATATATTTTAAATATCTGGAGAGTATTAAAAGATATAAGGTATCTATAAGCACTATTATTTCCACTTCATGACTTTGCAGAATGCAAGATATTTTAGTAATGCATTTGTGGCATTATAACAGAAATATCTCTATGTCAAAATTTAAAATATGATCTAGGGGGAAAAAAAGGACAAAGGTAAAAAATATTTAGATGCTTAAGTACCAAACTGTTTCAAACTCTGATGGGATCCTTCCCTGGTTCTGGGCATATTCTTTTACTCAATTATACTCACATTCCCTAACTTTACCTTTTAAAAACCAAAATATAATTTAGGTAATTAAATACATAAAATTTTGAAAGAACAGCATGCTGCCATTCTATCCTGATAAAAGCTTTCATAAATCAGGCACTTTTACAAGGCTTACTTTATTTAAAAATTATTGACAGGGCATATATAATTCAGACATCTTAAGAATACCAAATGCAATGCCATCTAATCTACTGTTGTAAAGAGATAACGTAACATTTATATTAAAACCTATTAAAGGGCTTCCCTGGTGGCGCAGTGGTTGAGAATCTGCCTGCCAATGAAGGGGACACGGGTTCGAGCCCTGGTCTGGGAAGATCCCACATGCCACAGGGCAACTAAGCCCGTGCGCCACAACTACTGAGCCTGCGTGTCTGGAGCCTGTGCTCCGCAGCAAGTAAGTCATTTTTATTTTTTCTTTATGACACATTCATAAATAGAATTAACTAAAGCATTAGGCTATATACTGCTTTTATTCTATTTTTCACATAACAAATGTGATTACTAAGAAGTAAAACTGATTTTATAAGTCACAGATGAAAAGGAGACTCCTTATTTCAACTTTGGCTTCTATTTTTTCTATCAATAATGAAAACAAAGTTACCAGAGTTTACTCTCCTAATCTGAAGCAGCACAGCCAAGCATTAGTATTTCTCAAACTGTTACTTAAGGCCACAAACGATATTGCCTAAAAAGAATACAATTATTAATTTCAACTCAAGGAGCCCTTATATTCAGAAAGCAACCATTGCTTTATAATACTATTATCTGCATTCCAGGTTTTCTCCAAGTAGAAAAACATGCTAAAAATCTATGAAAGTGTAATACCTACTAAAATTTAACTTCAAATAATAAATTGTCATCAGAACTTCAACAGAGCTGACAAAACACTATAGGAATGACATTTAAGAAATAAACTAGCCAGAACTGACAGACTAAAGCCATTACGCTTTACCCAATTCTTTCAAATGAGTAAGAAGCCCTGATTTAAAAGCATAAATCATACACTAACTTTGGATTCTATAAAAAATAGGATTTCTAACTCTATTTTTCACTAAGCAAATAGAAAGATAAGACATGTATCTCTGTCAATTAAGATAATCTAGTTCAAAGGCTTGAGCATATATACCAGATCACCCCGCAAAATGGAGAGTAAGCACAAGTAGATGTGGTATTTCGTTAGTCATTCTTTGAATTACAAGATGCAAAGGGGGGGACTCCCTGGCGGTCCATTGGTTGGGACTCCACGCTTCCACTGCAGAGGGCACAGGCTTGATCTCTGTTTGGGCAAATAAGGTCCTGCATGCCATGCAGCGCGGCCAAAAGAAAAGAAAAAGAGGCAAAGGGGCTACAACTTAATCCCAGGAATAAGCTCCCATGGGGCAGGGGACTGCTCCTATCTACCTTGCCTGAAGAGCACAGGAGAATGCTGAGCGAGAGAGACCTCTAGATTTCCTACCTTGAAGACTTAAATACAGTCAGTTAGCAGCTCCTGAATCTCAGAAACACTGGCTAGACTGTATAAATTTAGCTTAGAAAAACATAATTCTTCGGAGGCAATGAGAGACAAGGGCCTTTAAAGTGTAAGAATGCAAGATTCAGGGCTTCCCTGGCGGTGCAGTGGTTGAGAGTCCGCCTGCCGATGCAGGGGACGCGGGTTCGTGCCTCGGCCCAGGAAGATCCCACATGCCACAGAGCGGCTGAGCCTGCGCGCCCGAGGCCTGTGCTCCGCTAAAAAAAAAAAAAAAAAAAAAAAAAAAAAAAAAAAAAAAGAATGCAAGATTCAGGTGCCAAGTTCCATCACTTCAGTGAAGTCTCACTTCACTGAACAGAGAGTTAAGACAAATCTAAGGTATAGCCTATTTTTACATTCAGAGAATGGATACCAAAGTTGTAAGCTACTATACATTTTTAGCATAAGTAAGTTCAAGTTTGATATATAATTGCCAAATTGCACAAAGTGAAATAGGCCAAGTATAGTCTGATTTTCAAACTTCTAGGAAAAAGAACCGGACCTCACTACTACTTTTAATTAAGGAAACACTTTCTCTCCAAAGGTTTATTTGTGTACTTTCCTGCCAGTAATTTTAACTCTCTTGTTTGATTTCTACAAATTAGTCAAAGTATAAGCTAGGCACACTAATAGAAAAAAGACATACAGACTGAAATATATGAAAAGAAATTAGTCTTTATGAGCCACCAATATAGTCTTCCTGATATATAACTGTTAACATGTTACAAAACTCTTAGCTAAGTCTCAAAGGAAAAGCCACATTAATTACTCAAAGACAGATAGAATCTGGTACCTGATAACTATTCTAACCCAAGAGCCTGTAGAAAGAGAAAAGCAAGTTAAGTATTCACAAAAAGGTGAATGACTCAATATAGGTATACTCAAATATATGTCATTTGATAATCAAAGACAGCATTCAAGAGCAGCAATCCAGATAATGAGACTAAAGAACACACACACTACCAAATGTAAAACAGATAGCTAGTGGGAAGCAGCTGCATAGCACAGGGAGATCAGTCGGTGCTTTGTGACCACCTGGAGGGGTGGGACAGGGAGGGTGGGAGGAAGGCACAAGAGGGAGGGGATATGGGGATATATGTATACGTATAGCTGATTCACTTTGTTATACAGCACTGTAAAGCAATTATACTCCAATAAAGTTGTTAAAAAAAAAAAAACACACTCAAAGGTGTACTTCCTCTCCTTCTTCCACTCATAAAACAAACCTGATTTAAAAGTACTTTGTTTTTGTTTTTTTTTAGTCTCTAAGGATACAAATGAATAGAAAGGCAAAATGCAGGGTTTTTTGTTTTTTTTTTTCTTATTATCATCAAGATGGCAGCTCTGGTGAATTGAATGAATTAGTTGGCAAAATCAACAGATGCTAATAATGTCAAAATTGTGTTGCCAAGATCAGTAATTCTGTGATCAAATATACATTATGTTCTATATTTTAATATACTTACTTAAATATACTCTAAAGCAACATTGAGATCAGCGACCAAATTAAGATAAACAGTTAAAACTCCTCTTGTCAGAAAATGCCACAAGCATTTAAAATGCATTTCCCTCCTGTGTTCATCCATTTCAATGTGAATATAATTTGTAATAAAGATCCAAAATGTCCAAGAAATCATCATGGGATGATTTCATTGTAGGAGCCTTAGTTTGGATTAGTGAACTGACCAAGTACCAATTCCCAGCTGTGAGACTCTTAAGGTGACCATTTGTTAATGAAAAAAAGCCAATCCAGTTTCTTTCCTTTGGAGTGAAACAAAAAGTGTGATCTAGTTTCAAGCTTTGTTGCCAAGGAGACTTACTAATTTATTTACAGATTTAGATAAATAGATTAGCAAAAGGGTACTAAACATTCAGTAGTCTATAAGACCATAAAACAATATATCTAACTATATTACGCCTGGTGATCTCTTATGAACACAATTCTAACCGACTCAACGTTCTACAGATAGACACCCGAATTTTTGAATTAATCAACCTTTCAAAACTGTCTACACAGTAGAAAGTCAACTGATTAAAAAGCAATATTCAGATAACCAAAGTTATACTGGACCATTTGAACAAAACAACTAAATCTATATTCACTAAGCTGAGTAGTAACCCAATTGCTTATGAAGTAACAAGAACCAGGCACACACTGTATCTAATTTTCTATTTATATTACATCAACTAAGATTTCATAATCCAAGAAACCTTGAAAAGTGTGCATGATAAAAACATAATACATGAAAAAAGAAATACTTTGCCTAAGACTAAAAAGAAAATGCATAATTTACAACATTAATAACAATTTCACATGTAGGGAATATCTCTTACTTTGATACATAATGCCTCCATGAATCTGAACAAAAGACATAAAGATTCCATTCCCTGATCCCTAAATATGGTCCCTCCAAGTGCTACAGCCCAGGTACCTTTTGTGAACCCAAAGACAGACCCACCAGCCATGCCTGTCCTGATGATGACAAAGTCCAGTCAAGCCTCTCCACTTCACATGGGTTTCCTACTCCTCCCTGACTTCACTGCAGGTCCAGGTCAAAAGAGCAGTTGCACCTATTCAAACCACCTACCCAATGCCCTAGACACCTAAAATGCACCGGAAGGCGGAAAGGATCCTTCACCCCTCATGTGCACAGAACTGCCCTGTGGGGCTTTCCACAGGCTCTTGAGGATTTGGGTTCTGCCAGGCTTGGGCAGGTGCCCCCACAAGCACCAGTCTGCAAACAACCAGCCACCTTTCCCAAGCATCTGATGAGGTACAAGAAGAAACTTTAATAACCTTAGCACCCCCATAAAAGTATAACAATTCTTCTCATACCCCACCTGAGAATCACTAAAGTGACAACAGCCTCTCAAAAGTACACAGTGACTTCTCTGTGTTTTCAAAGACTTCTACATTGCACTTGAATTACACTTCGGCAATCTGGAAATAATACACTCTAATATATATATGCTCAGAGCACCATCCTCGTGTTTGAGGACTGAACCAAAGTCTACCCACCGAATAAACTGTCACTGACTCCAACATTAAACAGGTTGTCTTTCTTCTTGTTAGCCAAGCTAAAAATTCCAGTTGCCAGTAATAAGATGTTAACTTTTTAAGCAACATGCATGTAAACTCCTAACTTTTTAAGCAACATGTATGTAAACTCCTATATCTAAATTCAAATGTTTGTAATTTATAAGAATGTGACAGTAACAAGTTTTACAAAGCAATGTCTAATTTTTCATTATGGCAATGTCTAATAATTAACTTATAAAATAATTTACATAGGATGCCAAAAAGTAAAAAAGCAAAACAAAAAGCCCCACCATTTTGTTAAATATTAACTTTAAAAAAGATTCCAGGAAAACATATTAAGGGATGCCCTCTTAGAATCTGTTTCCAGTTCTGCCACTGAGTTGCTGTGGGTTCCTTTTACCTGAGTTTAGTCCACATGGAAATTGAAGATACTATTCAGACCTTAACAGAGTCCTATGTAAATATTTGTAAACTGCTGCAAATGTAACTAGAGGTGCTAAGTAAAACTAATGTTAAAAAAGTCTTATCAATACTCTACAAAAAGCAAGAAAAGGGTACCATCAACAAAAAGTGTGCTTACTTTTCCACGAAAGTATAGTCTTACTAGCAAATGCAAAAATAAAAGTTATTTGTGACCATAATTCTTGAAGTACTACTTCAAAGGGCCACAAAACAAAAATATTTCACAATGAAAATTTAATTCAGTAATTTTGAATGGGGGAAATGGAAGAGCATCCACAAAACTAGCTTTGACAGTTAGGTTAGAAATCAGTGCTTAGGATCATGCTATTTAATGGGATTCCTTTAAAACACACAATTGAAACAGGAATTCAATGTCACAACATAATTGTGCTTGAAATAGAGGCCATCATCAGTAAAAGTTAAATTCAAGCTACCTGTTAAAAAGTTAAACCTATACCTATCACATGATCCAGCTATTCCACTCCTATATATTTACCCAAAAGAAAAGAAAGCATATATCCACAGCAGCTTTATTTGTAATAGCCCCAAACAGAAAATAACCCAAATGTCCACAGAAGTGAATGTATAAACAAATCGTGGTACAGCCATACAATGAAATACTACTCAGCAGTAAAAAAGGAAAGAACTACATGGTAACAACATGGGTGGATCTAAAAAATTCACACAAAGGAAAGAATTCACACACAAAGAGTATATACTGTATGATTCCATTTATATAAAATTCTAGAAAATGCAAAATAATCTACAGTGACAAAAATCAGATCACTGATCTGATGGGGGCGGGTGTAGGGAAAGACTACCTAGGGGCAAGAGAAACTTCGGGAAAATGAATATGTTCACTATCTTGATTGTAGTGATAGGCTTCATGGGTGCTACTTATGTCAAAACGTACCAAATTATACTTCAATAAAAGACAAAAGCAAAAAAAAAAAAAAAATCAAGTCACCAAAACTAATTCTACAGCTCTTGCCAGTCAGATCTATCTGCTTATGAATGCATTATGTCTAACCTACCAACTCACAGTAGGCACTCTGAGAAGTACAAAAGTATCCCTAATTCAAAAATCACTATTATCACAAAAAAACATGAAAATTTAAATAGAGATCAGAACTCATCTTTCATCACCATGCCAGGCTGACTGCTTCAGTGTTGAAATGACCAACTAAAACACAAGAGAACAAAGTGAGAGCCCATTGAGTGTGGGGCCCCAAGATTTTTAATTAAATATTTTAATTCAAAGGCTTACCTTCTTTGATCTAGAATCCCATTTCTGGGAAATAGAAATAATCCAAAAAGACAAGAAAAGCCTTATGCACAAGATGTTAATTTCAATCTTATTTATCACAGAAAAATGGCAAAGAATTAAATCAATGGCACAGGCATGGAATGGCATATTACATGAGCTATTTATTAAATCTGATATTTTTAAATGGGAAAAATAGTTGCAAAAATATTAAGCAAAAACAGGGCACATACAGTATGACTAACAGGTTGACAATAATACATCCTGGGGGGAACCTATATTTGTAACTTATATTTTCCTCAATTATCTTACTGCTTGTATAATCCAATTAAGTTTTTCATTAAAGTACTTTACTAAAATGTACACTGTAGGTCTACAGTTAAAAAGCTATTACACTGTAAGCACTTTTGCAGGTCTGAATTGCATGCCTAAAACTCCAATGATTCTTGGAACCATCAAATCCGGTAAGACTGAGTTAAGATACCAAATTATATATATAATTATATATACATTTAATATATAGATATAACATGCAGGTCAAGGTGCTGGGGAAACTGCACAATACTAGAAAACCAACAAATCCAGGTTCTTCTAAAACACACACACACAAACAGGGTAAGGGATTTTTATGGGTCACATCTGCAAAGATTGTTTTCCCCTAAAAGCTGAATTTTTAGGCTTGTGTGTAATTTACTAGAACTGTACTGCAGGAATCAGATGTTCTGAACCTGTGAACGCTTACTCATGTAGGTTCCTGCTTAACCAAAATAACTACCAGTATGTTATATTTGTCACCAAAATCTAGGCAGAGAAGACAAATTCAGAACACTGGGAGTTGCCAAAGCTTTAACTTTTAGCTTGAAGACCATAAAACTGTTCTACCTTCCATCTCATCATCTCAGTAAAACAGAGACCACAGGAAATAAAAGGCAAACCACAGGTTCCCAATTGACACTGGAGCTAGTTAAAAGATAACAGAACAGTCTACACTTTGAGCACAAATTAAAGAGCAACAAAGACTACTAATTTAGGGATAGTTACTAAACTACTGATTAACAGCAAAATACCAAAGCTGAAGTCAAAGACAAATGGCTACACTTTTTAATGTTTGTTTTTGTTTCAGTTTTTAACATCAATCTTTTAAATAACAGAAATATAGATCCCCATACATCCCATCAACATAAAAGTCACTTGAAACTTTCTATTTCTTGAAGTCAATTCTGAAAGTAAATACAAGTTATTCAAAAGGCAAGGTGATACATACAGTGCTCACCTGCTGCAAACACAGTCTGTACTCTGATTTTTTCAAAAATTGTTTAACTAGTTACATAAGCACACACCAAATTTTTCACTACTAAACTCCCAGCATCTAGCCCCAAGCCTGGCACAAAGAGGGCACGGAAACGTCTGAGGGGATGAACTTACTACTGAAAGCTTCTGAAACCCTAAGGCAGACAACCAGCATTCTGTAAGATTCACTAACGCTGTTAATGAATTTAGTATAAGACACTGCCCTTTCCTGACCATTAAAGCCTTTGTAAGGGAAGCTTACATTTCTACCATACTTTTGAATCCCTCCAGGAGTCAGTTAAATAAATTTAAATTGGTAGCCATCCAGGTTTAAGTTACCACATTCCCTCTGAAAAAGGGACTCTTTGAAAACTCTTGGTATTATAAAAATAAGTTCCAATATCTCACACCAATAACAAATACAGTGTATGCCAAGTCCCCATTACTATCAGATCCACTTTTCTGATTTAACCTCGAACATTTCTTGTACTCTAACAGGTCAGGTTTTCCTCTCCTCTTTTTACCCCTTGAAAACACACTTGATCCTGTAACACCACTCACAAGGCCTCCCCAGCCCCTGCTTCTTTTGTATATAAACACACTCTGGTCACACACTCCATCAGCTGTTTGGTAGCTCCGCCCCTCCTCCTTTTCCGGGTAGTAACAGAGCAGCCAATGAGCTGTGAGGAGCTGTGCCTGCGGCCTTTTGCCTGCATACGCTTTTCCAAAACAAGCAGCTCCAGCCTTCAGCAGGGGCCACTGGTTCACAGATAAAAGGATCACCAGGCTGTGCAACAGGGTGAGACGAGTAACCCCCACCAACAAGGAAACCCGTGTAATCTGAGCTGTTTGTTCCTCCACCCCGGAGAACTTAAACCGATATTCCTTTAGGGCAAATCACGCTTTAAGGTCACCAGAGTCCCAGTTCTCAGACAATCTAAATAATCAGCCGGGTTCTAGATGGAAACCCCAAAGCTTGCCAGGGTGGGAACAGCACAGTTATCACCAATCTACCTCACTCTGCAAACAAATAGCAACACTATTCAACCACCATTCCACAGGATTTGGGCTCACTGCAAGTTTCTTGATTGGGACACATTCCTGCAGGGCCCAAGTCATGTACATCAGTTTGAGGTTTGCACAACCCTCAGCAAAGGATCAGAAGAGAAACAATGAATGAGTCAGAGTTTCAGAACATATTCGCCCAGCAGATTATTAAGTGCATCGGTGCAAAACACTCCCTCCCTCCATAACTTGGAAGTCAGCTCTCCTCCTACCAACCCGTCACAAAAGAAATATCACCGACTCCAAACAACAACCAGAGACCAAAAGAACCTAACGAGGTGGTGGGAGGCGCTGGCCAATTAGTTACACATCCTCTTTTCTCCCTACCCCCCACACCACTACCTTCCTACTATACAGGTTCCCTGCCAGGCTGTAAATCCTGGTGGCATAATTACACTCAGGAGACATCCAAAAATGGGCTGAAACAGGAGACTGCAAGGAAACCAGCTATCAGCCTCCACACCAAAGAAATCAAGGGGCACTGAGGGGCAAAAAGCAGGTACATTCCTTCAGACCTTTCCTACTTCCTCTACACCTTCTTTCATTTTCAACCCTCAGCCCTTTCACACCATTGTATTCATTTTAGTAGCGTGTTGCTTAAATTCTGTGGTAAGTGTACCTTGCTCAAAAATTGTTGTCTCCATTTGGGCCTACTAATGTGAATTCAACAGAGAAAGGAGGCCAGAAAATCTCTCACGCCCACAACACACATGCACACACAAAAGGAAATACAAAAAATTGAACTTAGACAAGAAAATAACAAACACGAAACAAAGATAACCCCTGGCTTTTAAATCCCGAGACTGTTGCCCTCCTACCTCAGACATCTATGATTTTAAAGCGCCTCTGCTTTCTTTTGTCAGAAAGGAGGAAGGTGGGGAAAGCACAGAAGGCCAATGCATCTATGCCTTTCTTCATCTTCTACTAAAAATAAGCTATGAAATAAGCCACTTAGGGAAAGAAAAAAAAGAGAGACACCCTGCTGTTCTTTGTCTGTTTTCCTCTCCCTCTCCACCCCCCCACCCCGACTCCTAAATACGGTAATCATTCTAGATGCCTCAACTACAAAATGAACAAAAGGCACTGTATGGAAAAGGCATCAGGTCAAGTTAGGCCTCACCCTTTATCCTCAGTCTTCTAAAAAATATATAGGTCTACAATTTGAGAACCTGACATTGATCAAAGACAGCTGGAATTCTCTCCCAGCCCCATCCCAATTAAACATTAGATAGAAATTTGCATTAGGTGTGACAGCAAGTCTCAATTCAAGATAAAAATAACTCAGATTCTGCCACCATGTCATTTCCTAGTTTCTAAACAAAAATAAAACCCGATATTGCTTTGTGTAAACTATACACACAGCCATAGTTACAAGTTATCCTGCCACCTTTATGAAAAGCCAACGTTACTGGTATCATTCACACATTGACAAAACTCAATCACAGCCACAAACAGCTCATAAAGAGTCAATTTCACTTGTGCCTAGACATATATTTGGTACATAATATATACTTTATTACTTGCTCCTCTCTCTAATCCCCACTCCCACCTCCCCAAAATTCTCAACTTCAAACCCTAAAACTTAGAAGTTCATCTACTGTTCCTAATTTCTAATCAAGTTTTGCTGAGTGAGGAGAAAAACACCTTATTCCTGAAAAGATTATGGTGGGGAAAAAAAAAAAAAAATCACTTGCCCAGGCAACTTCCCTCCCATCCCCCACTTCCAAACCAAATGCAAAATCTACTTTTTAAAAACTTCAGCGAATTCCATAACTGAGTATCTAACAATAATCACTGATCTCTACAAACAGGTAAAACATCCAATCAAAAACAGCAACAATAAAAGGAATAAAGAAGGAATTCACCTGAAGAATCTAGCCAAACAACTTGAGTTATATAAACAAAACCCTGCAACAGGGGGAAATGGTGGGGGGATGGGGGTGAGGGAGAGA
Source organism: Neophocaena asiaeorientalis asiaeorientalis (assembly GCF_003031525.2). Lineage (NCBI taxonomy): Eukaryota > Metazoa > Chordata > Mammalia > Artiodactyla > Phocoenidae > Neophocaena > Neophocaena asiaeorientalis. Next base: position 481,815 of record NW_020172271.1, on the reverse strand, counting down.
CAGAAGCAGGAGACAGGACTTTTTAACTGTGTTTCACACACTACCACTCCCCACCCTCGGGTCCACCTCTCCCCGGGGATTAGTTGTTCAGAACACTGGGCTCATTTCCTCTCTCCCCCCACTCTCTAAATTACCCCTCCAAAAATGTCTCGATTTGTCACAGGAACCTTCGCGAATTTCTCAAGCTGGTCATGAAATAATCAGCCTGGACTCCAACCAAAACCACTGCCTGAAGGACTCTTATCAGTTATAGCTTTCCCACTGCTACCTTCAAAGTACATAAAGTTGGGGAGGGGGGGCGGGGGAGGAGTAGAAAAATAGAGGGTGTCACTTGGCAAGATCAGGGCAATTATTCCCCAAGAACCTTATTCTCATATGGAGAGTTTGCTTAAGTGGCCAGTACAGGGGCTATATGGTCAAGGAGATCCTCTTTCTCTCCTTCCCCCTCAGCTGTCATAGCCACAATATGGAGGGTGGCTTGCTGGAGGGACTGGGGGTCCTCACCATATACAACTATGGGTGGGATAGGCTTTGTCGGTAGGAAGAAAAACAGTGGGGTTCTTCTAAGGACCAGAAAGCTTAATAGGGGTCTCTGGTTTAAAACATTCAGAGCTCTTTATTACAAGAGGGGGCACTGAGCAGACTACTCTCTTCCTAATATAGAAAGGAATTAGGGATAAAGGAGGTCACTTGAGTTACCCCAGTTCAAGAAGCATTGTGAGTGGAGGGAGTGGAGGCATCTCAAGAAAAGGAGAAAGGGAATTCTTCGCTCTCGGGAATTTCTACCTCGAGTCCCTAAA
>NW_020172271.1:480871-480971 GCF_003031525.2 Neophocaena asiaeorientalis asiaeorientalis | reverse complement strand
GAGTCCAAACGTCGTGAAGAAAAGTCACGGGCACTGGGGGTGAGGAAAGAGCGTGGAACAACGCACATTTCGGGGTGCTGCAGATAAAGGGGGAGCTGAG
>NW_020172271.1:467780-480833 GCF_003031525.2 Neophocaena asiaeorientalis asiaeorientalis | reverse complement strand
GGAGCCTCGGACAGTGGCCTGGAGTGCCCCTGGGCCCCTGCTTAGGTTTCATGGGGTGCCCTGGGCATCCCCAAACCGCCCCCCACGTACAGCCCGAATTCCCAGTCCACGAAGGATACAGCTTGACCACGTCCGTGTCCATCCGCCTCTTTCCCGGACTAGGGGATGACATGGTTTCGCCGCTGCCTCCCCGTCGCCTGCGCCGCCGCCGCCTCTCTCCCTTCCTCGGCCCGTCTGTCACGGGCCCCGGGCCCCGGCTCTGAGGAGCCCGCGGCCGCGCCGGCTCCTCGGTGGAGGTGGCAACACCCCCGCGGTCCTGTCCGGTCCCGTCAGCCGCCGCCGCCGCCGCCCCCCGCACGGGGGAACACCGGGCACCGTCCGGCCGAGTGGGGGTGGGGACCCCGCGGCGCCCGGCTCGGGCTGCCCCTCTTTGGCTGTGAGTCTCCGCTGCCCGGCCCCGGCGCTCCTCTGCGCCGCGCGACTCTCCCTCCTGCCTGCGCTAGTTCACTCCCCTGCTCGCCCGCTCACCCTCTCGCCGGCTCCCTAGCAGCCCCCACGACAAGCGGACGACTCCAGCTCAGTCGGCCTCTCTACCCCAGCCTCGCTCTGGGCGCCGTGACGTCACCTCTGTGACGTCATCGGAGGGGGCGGGCCCAGCTGTCGAAAGGGGTGGGCCGCCGCGGCCGTAGCGTGGGCTTTCTCGAGGGATTCTGGGAGTTGTAGTTCCTCTTTCTCCTGCCCTCCCAGCTCTCTGCCCCCGCCTCCAACTCCCCCACTCATTTAATAGCTCAACTGCCAGTGTTGTTATCATCATCATAAACGATAATGGTTAAAGAATGGAAGTATTATTATATTCATGTGTTTTAGGGTAGGAGATTCTGATTCAGAAGGTCTGGGGTGGGCCTTGGACATCCAAGTCTTTAACAAGTTCCCCAGATGATTCTGATGCAGGCCAAAGTTTGAGAACCACTGCTGGAAGATTCCAGTAGGCATCAGCACTTTCAAAACACCTGCCTGACCGCTCCAGGTGGGTCCTGTGCTTCCATAATGTCCTATGAAAATAAGGACGTTTCCTCCCCACCTGAGACCAAGGTAAGCAAACTTAAAGGATCTGAAGCTATTTTTTCCAGAACAGAAAGAGCTGGTCAAGGATGGGACACTTGAGAAAGAAGGGCATAGGGTGGATATAGAGATTTTCCCGTGATGCTTTAATCTTCACAGATGTTATGATGCTGTGGTGTAAGTACTAAGCAAAAATCATCAGAGGAGTGTTTAGTTAGAGAGACTTCTTCTGGACCACACTGGGGAAGGTGAGGCTGCTTTATTTAAGAATGCCATGGTGATTTAGCCTCTGAGCAGTCATTGAAAAGGAATCACCCTTCCTAGTAAGTATCTTAGCCCTGGGTTACTTAGGACAAACCTGCCCCTCCCCAGCTCTTAATTATGCCTCAGTTAATTGCTTATATCCTCCCAAGCCTCAGTTTTCTCATCTGTAAAATGTGGCTTATAATGCCCTACCCACTCGAGTGGGTTGATGGAATAAATGGAAAAGATGAATGTGAAAGCCCCTTGTAAACTATAAATTGCTTTTTATGAAGACAACGTGAAGTGTTGATTACAAGGTGTGATGATATTACTGATGGTATTATTAATATTAATCCCCCATTTGCCCCACCCCTTATACACTATATGTCATTTAAGAAGAAGAGCATTCACTTTTTGGGGGGAGGGTATTTTTAATTTAATTTTTTTTTTTTGGCTGCACCACACGACATGCAGGATCTCAGTTCCCCCAACCAGTGATCGAACCTGTGCCCCCTGCAGTGGAAGCGCAGAGTCCTAACCACTGGACCACCAGGGAATTCCCATTTTTGGTATTTTTTTAAAGACGTCACAGTGTCGATCTTTGTGGTGAAGGTATGTTCACATTTTTACCAGACACTTTTCCCTCTGGGCATTTCGACATCTGCTCCTTCATAAATCCACCTCCCTTATTATGACTTCCTCCCCCTTTCCTCCTCTTTCCAGAGTTTCAGAGGACTCCTGAACCTGCCCTTGACCAGGTAGGTTCAAAAAGTGGCTCCAAAGTGGTGCCAAATGACAGTCTTGGTTTGACTTATTTTTTGCTTATGGACCTGGAGCTTCCCTTGAGCGGAGTCAGTTTGTGCTCACCTTTCCCCCCAGTGTCTCAGCCACTCAGTATGTCAATAATTTGCTCTAAAACAACACCGGGACCTGGGAGTGTCTGTTTATATGTGTGCACACAAGGCAGTACCCTGGAATGAGCCATGTTCTTCCTTATCGGGGACAACCAGGGGCGCTGTGAGGGAACAGCTGTCCAGCCTTGCCTGACGTGTCAGTGTTGCAATCTGGGAAATGTATTCGGGCCTGTTTATCTCTCCCCAGGGCAGGGCCAAGCTTGACCAATGGAGCCTCTGATCTCAGGAGCAGCTTCTCAAAGGCAAGAAAACAAGTTTGCAGAGAATATATTGCTTTGAGCAAGGCACTAAGAGGGAGTAAGATGAAACCCATCATTCGGTGGAGTGAGTCGAAGAGCCCAGCCCAGAAGCTGCTCTATCTCTGAAAGGTCCCTATTAACCCAATGGCTCTAAAACTAAAGTGAATTTATCAGTATCCCCGCCAAATGTGAAAGTCCCCCAAATAAGGCTTCCTGATTCCATTTGACTATTTCTGTTGAGAAATAGGTTCATTTTAAATCCGGAGCTCTTGGTATCTGAGATCACAGGTCCAGACCCCTCAAGAGGGCAATAATATCAACAGTTTCCTTGCTGCCAAGAAATAAAAGCTTAAAACTCATTTCAAGTCATCTCCATGTAACCCAGTTATAATTTTTCCCCATAGAAGCAGTCAGTGGGGCGCAAGAACAGCCAGCAGCAGAAAGGATGGAAAGATTGTACAGAAAGGATGGAAAGATTGTATCTCCCTCACTGCTACCATTCCCATGGGATTCTTTGCTTGCTCCCTCTGGCAGCTGGCCCCCTGGGGAAGCACCAACCTCCCCCAAACATGTGTGATTCAATGAGAGTGTGGAACTTAGAGACAGATGCCCCCTCATAGTCCCTGATCTGCTACCTGTTATTGTTGTAACTTGGGCAAGTAACCTAACCTTTGTGTCCCAGTTTACTCATCTGTAAAATGGGATGATAGCACCTACATTACCCTTGCTTAGATCAAATAGGAGAAGAGATGTTGCAATTTCTAAAGATCTAGTCATGGATAAGATATTATCATGTCCCCCTTACACACGTGCATGCACACACACACACACACACACACACACACACACATACCCTAATGCCAAGGCTCAAGGAGAGAGCAAGGCTGGGGAAATTTTTCACACCTACATTATTCGTCGGGGCCAGCACCCCTGTTTGGAACCCTTGTTTTGCCAGTCGTGGTTTCCTGCTTCCTCATTTCCGTGATCTGGAAATGCTAGAGGCTCCAGGCTCAGTCTCCAGGCCTCTGTTCTTCTTTATCTACATTTAATTCCTAAGTGATCTCATCCAGTCTCAGAGCTTTAACTGCCCTCTATGCTCTGACTCCCTAATATACATTGCTGACTGGGGCCTTGCTCCTGAACTCAGACACGTATATACAGCTGACTATTTAACATCATCTCGTGACCAAAAATAAACTTCTGATAATCTCCCCACCTCTTCCTCACATAGTTTTCCCCTTCTCAGAAAATGGCCACTATTAAGTTAGAATATATGAAATAACCTTTTTTTTTTTTTTTTTTTTTAAGGTCAAGAACAGTCAAGTATCAGCAACATCATTTGGTTCAACCAAATACATCCTTCCAGCTGCTCAGGCCAAAGGCCTTAGACTTTACAATCCTTGACCTCTCTCTCTAATTCTGTACCTTGAATCTATCAGGAAATCCTGTTGGCTCTACTATCAAATATATCCACAATCATTTCCCCACCACCTCTACTAAGCCATTATCATTACTATATACAATCACTTTCCAACAGGCCTCCTCTCTTTAATCCCTGAATTCACTCAGATAGAAACCAGTGATCCTTTTAAACCATAAATCAGATCCCCACTATTCAAAACTCTCTAAGGACTTCCCATTTCACTCTATGTTAAAGCCAAAGCCATTGCGGGCTTCCCAGGCCCTATAGGAGCTGCCCCTACCCTCTTCCCTGACTCACAGCTTTCTAGCCACACTGGCCTTCTAGCTGTTCCTCAGATATACCAAGTATGCTCCTGCCCCAGGGCCTTTGTACTTGCCACTCAGTCTGAAACATTCTTCACTTAGATTAAAAACATGGCTTCCTCCCTTCTCTCCTTTAGGTCTTTGCAGAGATGTCACCTTCTCTGTAGAGCCTTCTCTGGGCACCCGATTTAAAATTGAAATCCCAGGGACTTCCCTGGTGGTCCAATGGGTAAGACTCCGCACTCCCAATGCATGGGGACTGGGTTCGATCCCTGGTCGGGGAGCTAGATCCCACATGCATGCCACAACTAAGAGTCCACATGCCATGACTAAAAGATCCCGCATGCCGTAACGAAGACCCAGCGCGGCCAAAATAAATAAAATAAATAATAAATAAATAAATATTTTTTAAAAATTGCAGTCCCGGCTCCACCGCAGTGCCTCTTCTTCCCCTCCCCTGTTTTGCTTTTCTCCCTAAGACTTATCACCATCTCATATATTACATGCTGTATATTACTTAGCTATGTTTGTCTTCTCCCCTTACCAGAATGTAAACACTATGAAGGCAGAGGTTTTGTCTGTTTCATTCGCTGCAATACATCCAATGCCTAGAACTGCACGTGGTACACAGTAAATGCTCAAATACCATACGACTAAAAGGAAGAAAGGACGACTCTAGCTGAAAAGGCAACAAAAGATAAACAGCTTAAAGCAGTACTTTGGATGCTCAGAAAGTTAACCCACATGACTTAATTTGTTGACACTGATAAACTTATTTTGAAGGCCCAACCCCAATTCCAGCTCCTCCATGACCACAAAGACTTCCAGGCCATTCTAAACCAAACTAATGTTCCTCTGGAAAGGAAAAGCCTGTGCCTCCCCTCCAGAGTTCCCTGTCTCAGCAAATGGCGCCACCATTTGGCCAGATGCTCAGCCTGTCCTTGGAGTCTCCTTTGACTGTTTTTTCCCCTCATTCCCACACCCAGTCCATCAACAAACTCCGTGAGAACTCCCCTTCTGGGACATATTTGCCAAAACTAAGCCCTTCTCCCTGTGCCATCACCTAATCTGTGACGCCACGCTCTCTGCAATAAATCCTATTTATCAGCCTCTCTGTTTCCACTCTTGTCCACTATGACTCCCACCCTCACCTCACAGCCTATTCTCCACCCAGGAACCAGAGAGATGTTTTAAAATATAATTTGACCCAAGTAACTCTCCACTTATGGTCCTTTAGTAGGTCATCCTTAAACTAAAATCTTAATTCTATGATGCTGTGTTATCTGGATTTAGGCTACCTTTTCAACCTCATCTCCTGCCTCCCTCACATCCCCTCAGCCTCTCTCAGTGCTTGTGTCCAGGGATACACCAAGCCCGAGGGCCCCTGAGATGGCTGTTCCCTCTTCCTGGAATGCCCTTCCCCTGGGTCCTCATGGCCAACTCCCTCCTTCCTGCATTTATTCAAATGTCCTGCCTTCAGAGGCCTTCCCCGACTACCTTGTTTTAAAAGATACGCCACTTACTTTTATGTCCTTACCTTGCTTTGTAATTTTTTTAGATTTTTATTTTGGAAATGTTCAAATATGCTGAAAATTTGAGAAAATAGTACAATGACCACCCAAATACCCACCATCCAGATTTAACAACTGTTAACGTTTTGCCATATTTGTTTTACTTGCATGTAGTCAAGTGTGTACCTTTTTTTTTTTTTTTTGCTAAATTTTTGAAAATAACCTTCAGACACCATGACACTTCAACCCTACATACTTCTTCAGCATGCATACCCTGCAAATCAGGACATTTTCCTTTATAACCATATCATTAGCACACGTATGAAAATGAGCAATGATTCCCTAATGTCATCTAATTTCCAGTCCACAATCAGATGTTTTAACTGTCCCCTCTACGGCTTTTTTTTTTGAGCCAGAATCCACTGAAGATTCACCTAATGTATTTTGATTTTATATCTCTTCAGTCAGAGGACAGTTGGTGAATTATATTTATAGTTCTTTGGGTCTCGGCCCTCCTACATCCTTTCCCTCACCCCTACACCTATCACTGTGCTATATACACAAGAGGCAGTTAATAAATAATTGATAAGGACTAACTGGAAAGTCCTACTCCTCCATATAAAAACTTGTACACGAACGTTTATAAGCACCATTATTCATGATGCCAAGTGGAAACAACCCAAATGTCCATCAACTGATGAATGGATAAATAAAATGTGGTGTAACCGTACAGTGAGATATTATTTAGCAGTGAAGAGAAATGAAATATTGATTCACCCTGGGTGAACCTTGACAATATTATGCAAAGAGAAATAAGCCAGTCACAAAAGACCACATTGTATGATTTCTTTTATGTCAAATGTGCAGAATAGAACTATGTATAGAGACAGAAAGTAAATCGGTAGTTGTCTAGGGCTGGGGGAATAGGCAGAGTGGGGGGCGGGGTTACCACTAAGGGGCACAGGTGTCTTTTCAAGGTGATGAAAATGTTCTAAAATTGTGGTGATGGTTGCACAACTCTGTGAATATACTAAAAAACATTGAATTGTGCACTTAGAGTGGATTGTATGGTATATGAATTATAGCTCAATAAAGGTATTATTAAAAAAAAAGTCCTACTGTTCCTTGTTGCTCCGAGTCACAGCAGGAACAACTGTTGACCAAACATCCTCTTCCCTCCTCTCCCATCTTTTCGCACCCTCTGTTCTCTCCTCTCCTTGAAGAGCCACAACTTTTCTTTTCACTAAATGTCTTACTTTACCCTCTCTGGGGCAGACACCCCATTTTGCCCCAACAAATGTGGGGCTAGCCCTTTCCTCCAGCTTGTGGGGCTGTAGCACGTCCAGGTCCCCTTCAAGGGCAGACGCAGCTGCCCATCTGAGGCCACCTGCTGGAGTCACAGGCAGGCTTGCCAGGGCCCATGTGTACCCAGCACTTCTATTTCACGTGTGTCACGTGGTTGGAGTGGCTACTTGTTTCTGGGGCAGCTTCCCTACTGCCCTGTGGGTAGGAGCTGTCTTATTCCTCTTTGTATTTTCTGTGCCTAAAACAGACATTTGCTCTTAAAAAAGGCAGAATGTGTGGAGTCAAGGCTTCCACACTCAGCGCCCCGATCTGGCTCTCTGGGAAGGGAGGGAGAGGCTCTGGCCCTAAGGCAGATGGCCTCAAAATCTGGGGTTCTGAATTCCAATCCCAGCTCTCATGGGGCACCTGGGGAACTCATCAGCTCGCCCCCAATAGACTGTGGGGAAAACTGCCTGATACCAGGAAGGTTACACATGGGATACTTTACATTGAGTCAGGACCTTAAAAAATTTTTGGTTAAGTCTGAAAAGACTTAGCCATTTTTTTCTTATTCCTCTCAATGCCTGCCAAGTCTCTTTTGCTATGCAGGGGGAGAAATGAAGAAGTTGCATTAGGGGAAAGTGAGGTGTATGAATTTGCTTAGTTGAGCAAAGAAAAAGAAAAAAGTGAGCAAATGGGACTCCTGTTCCCTTTTCCTTTCTAAATATCCCTCCTCTGACTTTCTCCCAATGTCTCAGGAAGCAGTTTGGTTTTCCCTAGGGCGCTCTGGCTGCCTTGGCCTTACTCCAGTGGTCAAATGGCAAAGGGTCCAGGAAATGTGCCCTCAGCTGACTGGCCCACAATGGCAGAAGGTGGGGAGGGATGTTACCAAACTCTACCATGATAGCTTTGATTCAATCACATTCTTCTTGGTTAAAATGAACATTTCAAAATATATACATATATCAAATCACTATGTTGTACATCTGAAGTGAATATAGTGCTATGTCAATTATAACTCAGTTTTAAATAGTACACATTGATATATACATACATAAAGTAATAAAAAGATATGCATCGACATATGTTTTTTGATTTAAAAGTTTTATACTTCAAAGGACATATCAAGAAAGCGAAAGGACAACCCAGAGAGTGGAGAAAGTATTTGCAAACATATCTGACATAAACACTATCCAGAATATATAAAGAATTCTTACAATTCAACAATACATAGACAAATAACCCAATTTAAGAATGGGAAAATGATTTTTTTTAACTTTTTGTTTTATACTGGAGTATAGTTGATTAACAATGTTGTGTTAGTTTCAGGTGTACAGCAAAAAATGGGAAAATGATTTGAACAGAAATTTCTCCATGGCCACTAAGCACGTGAAGAGATGTTCGACATTATTTGTCATTAGGAAAATGCAAATCAAAACCACAGTGCGGTATCACTTCTCACACACTTGGGTGGCTATCATCAAAAAGACAGGCAAGGGCTTCCCTGGTGGCACAGTGGTTGAGAGTCTGCCTGCCGATGCAGGGGACACGGGTTCGTGCCCCGGTCCGGGAAGATCCCACATGCCGCGGAGCAGCTAGGCCAGTGAGTCATGGCCGCTGAGCCTGCGCATCCGGAGCCTGTGCTCCGCAACGGGAGAGGTCACAACAGTGAGAGGCCCGCGTACTGCAAAAAAAAAGACAACCAATAAGTATTGGTGAGGATATGTAGAAATTAGAAGCCTCAGAGATTGCCGGTTGGAAAGTAAAATGGTACAACCACTTGGAAAACAGTCTGGCAGTTCCTCAAAAAGTTCAACATGTAGTTAATGTATGACCCAGCAATTCCATTTTTAGGTATGTACCCATGAGAAATTAAAACACAAAAAGCTTGTGTATGCATGTTCATAGCAGCATTACTCATAAGAGCCAAAAAGTGTAAACAACCTAAAGGTCCATTCATTGAAAAGCGGAAAAATAAATGTGACATATCCATACAGTGGACTATTAATCAGCCATCAAAAAGGACTGAAGTTCTGATACATGCCACAACATGGATGAACCTTGAAAACAGGCTGAACAAAAGAGGCCAGTCACAACAGGCCACATATTGTGTGATTCCACTCATATGAAACATACAGAATAGGCAAATTCACAGAGAAAGAAAGTCAGTTAGTGATTTCCTGCGGGAAATGGGAAATGGAAAGTGACTGCTAATGGGTATGGGATTTCTTTTGGGGTTAATGGTAATGTTCTAAAATTAATTGTGCTGCTGGTTGCAAAATCTTGTGAATGATCTAAAACCACTGAACTGTATATTTTAAAAGAATTAATTTTAGGGGCTTCCCTGGTGGCGCAGTGGTTAAGAATCCGTCTGCCAATGCAGGGGACATGGGTTCGAGCCCTGGTCCAGGAAGATCCCACATGCTGTGGAGCAACTCAGCCTATGCGCCACAACTACTGAGCCCGTGTGCCACAACTACTGAGCCCGTGTGCCACAACTACTGAGCCCGTGTGCCACAACTACTGAAGCCCACACATCTAGAGCCTGTGCTCTGCAACAAGAGAAGCCACTGCAATGAGAAGCCTGCGCACTGCAACCAAGAGTAGCCCCTGCTCGCTGCAACTAGAGAAAACCCGCGTGCAGCAGCAAAGAACCAACGCAGCCAAAAAATAAACAAACAAACAAAAAGTCTCCCAACATCATTAAAAAAAAGAATTAATTTTAAAGTATGTGAATTATATCTAAAAATATAATAAAACCATATATAGCTTGAGAAAAATAAGTAAGTTAAAATTGATGCTGCTCCATCCCACATGCCACGGAGCAACTAAGACTGTGTACCACACAACTACTGAAGCCCGCGTGCCTAGAGCCCGTGCTCTGCAGCAAGAGAAGCCACCGCAGTGAGAAGCCTGTGCACCGCAGCTAGAGAAAGCCCACGCACAGCAACGAAGACACAACACACATAAAAAAATAAAACTGATGCTGTTCCAATGCCATGTTTTTGGCTGTCGGGTCAGCGATTAGAACAATGGTCCAGGCTTCTCTGGGGTTGCAGGCCCAGCTCAAATTTGCAAGGCCTCTGGGCCCTTGCAGACAGTTGCATCATTTCATCATGAGGAGAGAGCACATCCTTTTTTTCAACCAGCGCTTACCAAAGCTGCAGTCAAAAGACATCTGACTGCCCAGAGCATCAAGGGCCTGAGCAATTTCAGAATCAAAGACAGTTTTTTCCTAAGTTACTGTCTGGACCCAGTTTATATACCTTCCTAGATTGGCTAAGTCCCACCTTTTCTTCAGTCTCATCTTGCCTCGTCTTGCCCTGCCTCCCAGCTAGAGAGGTGCTGGCTTCTTTCTGCGGCCCTGCAGTCACAGCTGCTGTCCTTGTGCTGTCCTGTCAGGTGTGACCTCAACTGCCCCAAGGGAGCCAGGGCACAGCATCCAAGTCCAACCCAGCTGGCTTCCAGGAACCTCTGGCTTCCCAGCAGCTGCTTAGAGGGGCTCACACGGCCCAGACATGGGGAGTTAACCCCCAGGGGGTAAACTTTGACCAAAAAGGGAGATGAGACTGAGAGGGGCCGACAGTTGCTCACTCTGCTTCTTTCTCTCCAACTGACTCTTCCAATCCCTGGAGACATCCCAAGTGAGTGAGTGAGCAACTCTGTGTATTTTCTTGTGGGCCCGTAGCCAGTTTGATAATGCACAACCTTGTGTTTGCTTCCCCTCCTTCCCAGCCTCACCTCTTTTCCTCACTCTTGCTGCTCTGGGCTTGCAACCTCTCCACAGAAACATTAACCCTTAGGCTTTGTCCCAAGCTCTGTTTTCCAGGAAGCCTAGTCAAACTCTGCATTTACTTGAGGGTAAAGTGTTTATAAACCCTCAAAGGCTCTTTGGGCTGTTTTCATCAGCCTGCATTCCTACCTTGCCCCATTAAATAGAAACTTCTGCTGGCTTCTCTGGGAGGGAATGGTACTGGAAAAATAACTTGAATTCTCGAGACCTCCCGCACTCCATGGGGTAAGCAGCCAGTCTTGGCAGGAAGGATGGGGGTGTTTGCCCTGCAGTAATCCAGCTGCTTTGCTGAAGACTGTGTGGGTAAGTTTAAATCTGGGTAGAAAAAATAGGAAGCCCGTTTGGATGTAGGTACCAGCCACATTTTCCAATCCAGCTTTATCAGAAATAAAGCTATGTTTTCATCTCAATTTTTCTCATTCCTCAGCCTTGTTCTCATTTGGTTCAGAACCTGTCGTGGTTGGAAAGGATATTCTTATGAATATTACAGTAATGATAATGAGCCCTCATACTTCCCCCCATGTTAGAGCAGACATCTAGAGACCACCCGGGCTCTTTCCAGCTCTCTCCAGGGACTTCAACATCATATTACAATGTCCTTGGGACTTCCCTGGTAGTCCAGTGGGTAAGACCCTGCGTTTCCAATGCAGGGGGCACGGGTTTGATCCCTGGTCTGGGAACTAGATCCCACACGCATGCCACAGCTAAGAGTCCCCATGCCGCGGCTAAACACGCTGCAACGAAGATCCCGTGCGCTGCAATGAAGACCCAGCGCAGCCAAAATAAATACATAAATAAATATTTTTTAAATAAAATGTCCTTGTTTTGCTTTGGGCATAAATTTAAAATGTGCTCACAATACTTAAGACATGTAGTTTAGGTCTTTGCAGTGTCGCTGACAGACATGACTTCCATTTATTAATTCTAAGCGTTTTTGTTTTTTAGTGGCTGGGCTCCAAGTGTCAGATTGGGGGTTCCCAATAGTGTGGCAACATGTGGGTTACAGGTGTGTGGAGGAGATGAACCCTCACAGCCCTGGAGCAGCTGGCGCCTGGTGACAGCGTCCAGCCTCACACAGTTTATCCTTCATGTCACATAAATATTACAGTTTACCGTGATGTGTGCCATGATGTGAAAAAGTCTGGCAAGCACTGAGATACATCACGCTTTAATAAGGGCTGTTTTGCCTTTCCTGAAGTGGCCTGCTAATTGGAAATGTTTGGGAATTATTGATGGAAGAAGCAGGTCAGAGAAATACGTGTTGAATGAATCTGAGAGTCAGTGACACAACATGAAGACAACTTGTGTCTTCTCGTGGTCCCTTCTGGGGAAATAAACCCAATTTACCTGCACGGGGAGATCATTTGGCAAAGGGCAACAAGGGAGAATGAGAGCACATGCTAGAGGAAGGACAGCAGGGTGTCCAGAGTTTCCCCTTCAGGCCTTTCCACTCCAGCCCCTAAGAGATCTTTCTCCTTCCCTTCATTATTTGCATCTCCTTGATGTATAAGTAACTCTGTCTCCCGTGAAGTTAGTGGTAGACTTTCTGGTCCCCTGAGGCCAGTTTCCTTTTCCTCCCACCTCTAAATAGAATATCCCAGTTTTCCCAGGAGGCCCCAGTCCTCACCTTCCTCCTCCTGCCCTCAGTTGTTGTCTGTGCCTTTGTTTGCAGCCCTGTTCATCCCTGGGCTACTTGAATTTTGAACTCCTGAAAAGGAAACTTTCTGATATTCACTGGCACTGATTAAAGACAGGAAACATTCTTGTACTGTGGAAGGATCCTAGTATGTGCTACATTGTCTAAACTGTCTCCTGGCCCAGGATTTTTGACCAGTACTAAAACAGGGGTTAAACCTCCTACATCCTTTACCCAGGAGCTTCTAAAAGGTCTCAGAACCACAGGCCTGGCCTCTTCCTAACAATGAGGCTGGTTACCAGTTACCAGTGATTACCAGTTGGGTACAACACTTCACCCAGCCCAGACTCAGCCAGGGTTTATCTATCATCCTTGATATTTCCCTTGTTCCATTCCTGATTTCTAGGTTACCCCAAATTAGCAAATACTCCTTCCCTACCTTGAAAGGGAGGAAAAGGAGCACAGTCAGTAGCTGGTGGGAATGCCTGTCTTTAGCACAGGGAAGGTGCCAGGCAAAGTCCCCAGAGCCACCTCTGCTTCTCCCACCCCAGAGACTTCATTGCCCTGCCTCAGCTAACCTCCCTCTCCCCCTCCCCTTCCCTCTCCCTCTTCCCCTTCCCTCTCCCCCTCCCCTCCCCTTCCCTCT
>NW_020172271.1:466884-467715 GCF_003031525.2 Neophocaena asiaeorientalis asiaeorientalis | reverse complement strand
TCCCTCTCCCAATCCCCTTCCCTCTCCCCTTCCCCTTCCCTCTCCCCCTCCCCTTCCCTTCCCTCTCCCTCTTCCCCTTTCCTCTCCCCCTCCCCTTCCCTCTCCCCCTTCCCCTGCTAGTCACAGAACTATTTGCCCCGCCCCTGTGGTGTATGGAGTCACCTGCTCTCCTCCCTGGGAGGGAAGCCAAGACCTGGGGATTGCTATTTTCAAGGAGTGCCAGGAGGCCCCTCAAAACTTACTGAACCAAATGCTCACCCGCACCTTGCCAGCCCTTAGTTCCTTAAATGGAAACAAAGGGAAGAGGGAGGAAGCAGGAAAATGGAAGAAAAACTTAGAATTCAAAACTCAGCCTCAGCTGCTTATAGGCCTGAAATTATTGTTTTTCATTTGTAATAACCCTTTTCTGATTTTAAAAGTGATTTTTTCCCAGTGGGAAAAGCTTAGAACGTGTAAAAAAAAGTAACAGTCATCCCAATCTGATTTCCCAGAGCAAGCTGCCTTAATATTTGGCATATTTTTGTTTTTATGTTCACATATTTTTACACAGTTGAAGTATCTTGTATATATGAGTTTGTATCAACTTTTTTTCACTTACTACATCATGAGTACCTGCTCCTATTGTTTTTAGCTGTTGCAAGCTTTTCCATCATAAGGATGTGTTTAACTGTTGATAGGTTCATGGATACTCATATCCCTTTTTCTTGTCGTTGTTATAATTAACACTGCAAGCTTGTGCAACTAATTTTTAAGAATTTCTTAGGTTATATTCCAAATAAAGTGGAACTCCTGGGAAAAACTCTGTAAGATTTTTTTTTTTTTTTTTTTTTT
>NW_020172271.1:458572-466610 GCF_003031525.2 Neophocaena asiaeorientalis asiaeorientalis | reverse complement strand
TCAGTAGCTGTGGCTCGCGGGCTTAGTTGCTCTGCAGCATGTGGGATCTTCCTGGACCAGGGCTCGAACCCATGTCACCTGCATTGGCAGGCGGATTCTTAAACACTGCGCCACCAGGGAAGCCCTGTAAGATTCTTGATTTTCAGAAAGGTTGGACAGCCAACTGCCAGAATATTTAAATAAATAATGACACCCCCTTCCATCCCAAATGAGCTTAATTTTGTTCATTAACAGTTTGCCTCTGTAGGACATTGAGGTAAGAAAGATATCCTCTGAGATCTACAGGATGTTGTGTTCGAGCTGAATATGTCTTTGGCCGTAGCTGGAGAATACAGCTGGTGTGACAAAGGCAAGGCCCTGGTCAGTACCAGGAGACTAGAATATTTGTGGAATGCCAAAGTTCATGATTGTCGTCGTGGAATTAATTGACTGATGTCCATCTCTCTCACAGTACTAGAAGCTCCATGAGGGTGAAAACCAGATCTCTCTTACAATACATTCCTGGTGCCCAGCAGAGTCACTGGCATATATAATCAGGTGCTCAATAATGATTTGGTTTTTTAAAAATATCTTTTATTTTATTTTTTTCTATTTGTATTTATTTATTTTTTAAACATCTTTATTGGAGTATAATTGCTTACAATGGTGTGTTAGTTTCTGCTTTATAACAAAGTGAATCAGTTATACATATACATATGTTCCCATATCTCTTCCCTCTTGCGTCTCCCTCCCACACTCCCTATCCCACCCCTCTAAGTGGTCACAAAGCACCTAGTTGATCTCCCTGTGCTATGCGGCTGCTTCCCACTAGCTATCTATTTTACGTTTGGTAGTGTATATATGTCCATGCCACTCTCTCACTTTGTCACAGCTTACCCTTTTCCCTCCCCATGTCCTCAAGTCCATTCTCTAGTAGGTCTGTCTTTATTCCCATCTTGCCCTTAGGTACTTCAAGACCTTTTTTATTTTTAGATTCCATATATATGTGTTAGTTTTGTTGGAAGATTTTTAATCACAGTTTCAATTTCAGTGCTTGTGATTGGTATTTTTAAAAAACATTTATTTATTTATTTAATTTATTTTGGCTGCACCAGGTCTTAGTTGTGGCACGTGGGATCTTTAGTTGCAACATGCAGACTCCTAGTTGCGGCATTTGAACTCTTAGTTGTGGCATGCATGTGGGATCTAGTTCCTGGACCAGGGATCAAACCCAGGCCCCCTGCATTGGGGGTGCAGAGTCTACCCACTGGACCACCAGGGAAGTCCCAAGTGCTCAATAGTGATTTGTTTATCGTTGCTTAGATGGAGTCCTTTACCTCCTTTTTTTTATTTCACCAGGCCCCTTTCTCCAGTTCCATCTCAGGTGGCCATTGCCCAGGTTTATGTAGAGAATTTTTCTCCCGGACTTCCTTGCCTTCTAAGGAAGCCCTTGGGGATTCCTGTGGCAGAGCGGCATTCAATCCTCCAATATTCCCATCCTCTTTCCATTTCCCCATTCTGCTCTGTGCCCTCCTCATTGGATTCTGTGTGTGGCAGATACATAGTGTGCTGGTTTCCCCTGTTGCCCCTCCTGTGGGGAGGCCTCCATTTGCCCCTACTGGTGCTCATCCTCCCCCTGCCCAAGTCACTATGGTAGGACAACCTCACGTCTAACCTGAGTGTGGCTGCCTTAGCATCGAGGGGAGTATTTTCGATTATAGTCAGAGGGCTTGCTTCCCACTGCATTCCAGCTGTATACCAGATCAGTAATTAAGTCGTGGGAAAAAAGAAAAGAATCTATAAATGTGTTTGGTATGATTTGCTTTGGAGAAATAAGTGTTTGTTAGTTATTAGATACCTTACTCTCAAATCCTGCTGTGTTTTGATTGGTATCCCTTGAGCTCCCACACACAGATCTCTGGAATTAAATTCCTCTCACTGAGGGATAACAATCTGTCTGTTACTGAGATAACTAAGTGCCTTTCCGAGCCCTTCTCTGTTTCTAGGGGAAGGGAAGGAGATCTTGAGTCACAAGTACTAAGAAGAATATGCCAAGGAGCCCTCCTTTGGCTGCGTGCCTTCTGGGATGGAATAACCCTACTTGCCGTGGTCATTTGGGCTAATAATGTTCATTTTCAGCACAGGTGGAAACATTTCATCCCATGGCACCTCGGTTTCTGGGGCAGTGTGCTGATTCAGCTGTTTATTATTTGGTCAGTTTTATTAACACCCTGAAGCCAAGGTTTTGGTGGAGCAAGCCCAAAACAAAACAAAGCACAACAAAAACAAGACAAGCCCCCCCCCACACTAACACAAACAAATGAAGAAACAAAAGGCCTGCCCAACCACATGAATTGTCTTCCAATGTTTTCCTCAGGTGAAAATATTCTCGAGTCTGTATTTGCTAAATTATTAACACCTTGGCCCTTAACTGCCTGGAATCAGGAAGGTCAAGTCTATTGACTGACCATGGAACTGATGTTCACACGTTGGCAAAGACTTGGCCACATAGGATAGAAAATTCCAGTACAAACATTCTGCCTCATTCAAACGTGTCCCCAGTCTAGAAGACAAGCTGCTATCACACTCTGAAAAGCAGGAGTTCTTTGTTAGTAAAAGGGACTGCCAAGCAGGCCTTGGTATTTAATCCTTGTAACATAGCTGGTAAGTACAATATTGTACTGAGTTCTGAATTCCACAGGCAATTCATTTATTCATCCAACATTTATTAAGCACTCATCATGGGAATACAGAGGTTTGTAATATGGGGTATCTCTCCTCAAGACCGGCCTAAGGCTATTTATTAGGGAGACTGAAACATACATAATTACAGCTCAGGTGAACGTTCTTTTTCTTTTTCTTTTTGGTTAGGGTGAGATGTAAATGTGCGACATGAAGCAGAGTAATAATCTATTAAGAATCAGCTTTTGCTGCTGTGGATGCCGTAGGAGGGAATAGAAGGCATTTTTCCCCTTTCAGGATGGTGAGCAGGCCTCTATTCAGAGTCCTGAGAAATCTTTACCTTCAGAAGGTGATAACAGGATGGGGTGAGGGTCATTTGTGTAATCGCCTATCAGTGAAATTAGATTTTATTATCTAAGAAAGGGGTGGGAGGTTCAGGGGGTAGGAAAGGGGCAGCAGCCAGACCCCAGGGGAGTCTCAAGGACTAGGAAGAAGAACTGGGTTGGGAGAGCTTTTGGAGCCTAGGGGAGCGGGGGAGATGCTGTGGAGCCGGCCTCCATGGGGAAAATCCTTAAGCTCTGAGCAGGGAGCTGGACCAGGAGGCTGCAGGATCCATGGAACAACAATGACAAAGAGGCGGTCGTGAACGGGTCCTGAAGCAACACAGCCAACCAGGGCCTCTTCCGACTGGAGGACGGGGAGCCTGGGGGGCCCCTTCTAAGAACTCCAGGGTTGACTGATGATCCAAGGAAGTGGAATCCATCTCTGGAACAACTGGTGTCGAACTTCTCTCCAATCTAGGTGGGTGGGCTTGAGGTGGTTCTAGTTAATGTCAAGAACATGTTTTAAGTAATATAATTGGTGTCCTCGTTGTCGTTGAACAGTTCATACCTGCTACATATGTGGGAGGCTTAGTCTGGACACCTACCCCAAAGTGAGGACTTCAGGGAGGGCTTCCTGGAGGAGGCGACCCTTTAGTAGAGACCTAAGAACAGATAAGTGAGCCAGGTTAAGGCATGATTTGGGGCATGGGAAGTGGTATTCAGGAAGAAGGAGAAGAAGAAGCACAATTAAAGTGCAGGGGGGAGAGGGATAAATTGGGAGATTGGGATTGACATATACTCACTGCTATATATAAAACAGATAACTAATGGGGACCTACTGTATAGCACAGGGAACTCTACTCAATACTCTGTAATGACCTATATGGGAAAAGAATCCAAAAAAGAGTAGATACATGTATATGTATAACTGATTCACTTTGCTGTACAGCAGAAACTAACACAACATTGTAAATCAACTACACTCCAAAACATTAATTTTAAAAATATATATACACATTAAAAAAGGTGGGGGGGCAGGAGGGAGACCTAAAGAGCACAGCATGTTAGATGAATTCCTGATAGTTTAATGCGGCTGGAGTACAGGGAAGGAGGGGAGAGGAGGTTCCGCATCCCATATTCCAGCGTCTGCATGTAGGTCAGGTGACCTCAGGACTGCTGCCATAAGAGTATCTCAAAGTTCACTATGAGCTCTCTCTGTGAACTCAGACCCAAACCCTGACAGTCATTCTTTGTTGAATGAAGAAGGGTAAGAAAGTCCTCTGGACTTTTCCACCCTGGAAAATCCCAGCCCTGAAGCCAGGTGAGGTCTGCCCATGTATCTCTGCTTCCGTCCCTCATTCTCCCTGTCTCTCTGTTTCTGTCTCTCTTAGGCTCCAGCCAAACAGTAGACAAGCTGGTACGGCTTTGGATCACTAGCAAGCTGAGAAAATAGGCAAACAGACACTCTGGACAGAGTCAGGAGCTAAGTCACACAGAGTAGCCATATAATCTTATCTATTTAGAACCCCTTTATCTATCTGTAGAACTCTTGCCTTTCCAGTGCCCCAGATAATAATCACAGTATCTCATGTTGTATAGGATTTTTCACACTTTACAAAGGGCTTTTACAAGTGTTTCCATATTTAATTTTCACAGGAATCCTGTAAAAAAAATGCAGGACAGGTGTTATTTATTCTAATTTTTTAGAGGAGAGAAAGTGGATTGCCCACCACATACAGTGAGTGGGAGAGCTGATCTGAACCTCTATCTTCTCACTGTAGACCACCCTTGCTCAGCAAGGCAAGCAAGGCCATGACCCCAGATTTCCATCCACTTAGATGTTGAGATTCCCAGAGAGAGATGACTGTGTACCAGGCTCTTGAAATGTGTTTTATTTAGACATATTACCTGTGTTCAAGGAGTTTCCAATCTAGTGATGACCAATCAAAGGAAGGCAGGTCATTATATGGTTTTAGAAACATGTGCAGAGATAAAATTCTGAAGTAGAATGTGACAGCGTCAAAAATATTAGAGCACTAGTATCTGGAACCCTACTCTTCTCCCATGCTCAATCTAAGAGCCTGTGTGCTAGGAGCTGAATGTTTGTTTTCACCCCCAATTCATGTTGAAAACCTAACCCCCAACGTGATGGTGTTTGGAGGTGGGACCATTGGGTGGTAACTAGGTTTAGATGAGGTCATGAGAGTAAAGCCCCCATGCTGGGATTAGTGCCCTTATAAGAAGATAAAGAGACCAGGGCCTTTTCTCCCCATCATGTGAGGACACAGCAAGAAGGGACCAGGAAGAGTGCCCTCACCGACGCCTAATATGCCAGTGCCTTGATCTTGGACTTCCCAGCCTCCAAAATTGTGAGAAATGAATGTAGTTTAAACCACCTAGTCTATGGTATCTTGTTATAGCAGCCTGAGCTGACTAAGACACCCAACCTCTTCAGTTGTGTGGGATGGAGCTCTAGGGCCGGAAGAAGCTTAGAGAAGGCATGGAAAGAGGGGAGGATTAGGGAGGTGATGGGGGGAGGGGCGGTATCTGCGATGTGTGTGTGTGTGTGTGTGTGTGTGTGTGTGTATGAAATTCTTGGGGGCAGGGGAGGTGGTAGAGTAAAGCTTTCCAAGGTGGAACTTCTACCCAAGCATCAGAGACATCCCCACTATGGGCCTAAGGAAGGCAAGGGAATCCACATACAGGTTTCAAGACCAGCTAGAGGGAGAGTAAATTAAAGCCGTGGCCACTCCCACTGCTACCCTCTACACCTGCTCCTTCCTTTCCTTTCTCCAGAGGGCTGAGAGAAACTCACCCTCTGGGTTCTTCACCCAGGCTGCAGGACTGTTACTGAAGAAAAGGGTCACAGAAAGGAGAGGCACTCAGGTAATTTGGAAGGATAAGAGGAAGTGCTATGAGTTGACTGAACAGAGAAAACTCAAATGTTGGGGTAGATTGTGAAGGATAAGATACAGAATCACAATCCCTCCTGGGCAGAGACCACAGTTCCAAATCCAGACATCAGCTTGAGTGAAGGATCTGAAGGACATCAAAACCAGCTGTGGTTATATTGATGGAGCACATAACTTTAACATGTTTGCTGAACACGTAGAATAGATTGAAGTGGGGATGGGGTGTGTAAAGGTGAAGACTTTTCTCTTGAATTCCAGGTCCAGATTTCCAACTGCCCGTTAGAAATCTCCGGACAACATTCTCAAAACCTCATCCAACATCTTCCTCCCAAGCCTGCTCATTCTCCAGGGTCCCCTGTGTGTGTTCTGGTACCCTTCTCTTCCCACTCACCCAGGTTAGATGCCTCTTCTCTCTGCCTCACCCTCCCCTCAGCAGTGCCAGGGGTCCCACCTGGAGAATGTCTCTCATGCCACACTCTCTCTCCTGCTAGCCTGGGTTACGTCTTCCTTACCTATTGGTTGGATCTCACCAATTAGAGCAGCTGCCTAACTGACCCCTCTTTTTCCAAGCTCCCCTCTAATCTAACCTTTACACTGCTACCGAGCTTACTGTCTTCTTAAATATGGGGTGCCCATCCTTGGGTCAAAAGCCCCATGAAACTCCTGGATATCTACTAGAACCCCACTCACAATTGGAGACATGTATAGATATTTCTGGTGGGTTTGGGAGTGGGGGGACAGAAGGCCCCCATCACAAAAGAAAGACCATTCCCCCATGGGATAAGGAGCCCAGTGCAGTAGCCTTGATGTTGTATCAGAGCCCAACCATGGCAGGAAGTGGTGATCTTATGAGCAATGTGGAACCTACTTCCAGAAAACAATGCATCATGTTACCTCCCTGCTTAATAAACATACACTGGCTCCCATTGCCTATGGGATAAAACCCCAACTCCCTAGCTCAGTGTACATACAAAGTCATTTGCAGTCTGATCCCACCTGTCTTCCCAGCTTCGCTCCCATTTTTGCCACCCACTCTCACTCCAGTCTCCCTGCACTTGCCTCCGTGCTCTGAACAGGTCACAACCTTTGACAACAGCTTCCATTTGCCCATACATTCCTCCATCTGGAACGCCCTCCTTTCCATATTTCTCTGGCAAACCCCTGCTCTTCCTTCACATGATCTTTTCCTCTGCAAAGCTTTCCCTGACTCTCAGGCCCGGGTTCACCTAGGCCTCGGCTCATTGTTTGGCACCAACTATAGTCTACTATAATTTATGTGTTTACTCGTTTACGTCTACACTTGGTATATTTGAAGGACCCACCCTTCCATGTGGGTCTGGGAAGACCCCTATTCTTATAGGCACTGAAGGAGCCATAATTCGTTCTTTTTTTTTAAATTGAAGTATAGTTGATTTACAATGTTGTGTTAGTTTCTTGTGTACAACAAAGTGATTCAATTATATATATATATATATATATTCTTTTTCATTATGGTTTATTACAGGATATTGAATATAGTTCCCTGTGCTTTACAGTAGGACCTTGTTGTTTATCCATTCTATATTTAATAGTTTGTATCTGCTAATCCCAAACTCTTTTTTTAAAATTTATTTATTTTATTTATTTATCTTTGGCTACATTGGGTCTTTGTTGCTGTGTGCAGGCTTTCTCTAGCTGCGGCAAGCGGGGGCTAGTCTTCATTTCAGTGCATGGGCTTCTCATTGCAGTGGCTTCTCTTGTGGAGCATGGGCTCTAGGCATACAGGCTTCAGTAGTTGTGGCATGCAGGCTCAGTAGTTGTGGCTCCCGGGCTTAGTTGCTCCACGGCATGTGGGATCTTCCCAGACCACGGCTTGAACCCGTGTCCCCTGCATTGGCAGGCGGATTCTTAACCACTGTGCCACCAGGGAAACCCCTAATCCCAAACTCTTAATTTATCCCTCCCCCTACCCTTTTCCCCTTTGGTAACCAAAAGTTTGTTTTCTATGTCTGTGAGTTGGTTTCTGTTTTGTAAATAAGTTCATTTGTATCATATTTTAGATTCCAGATGTAAGTGATATCATATGATATTTGTCTTTCTAACTTCATATGGTATGATAATCTCTAGGTCCATCCATGTTGCTGCAAATGGCATTATTTTCAT
>NW_020172271.1:397807-458500 GCF_003031525.2 Neophocaena asiaeorientalis asiaeorientalis | reverse complement strand
TATATATATATATATATATATATATATATATATATATATATACACACATGTGCCACATGTTCTTTAACCATTCATCTGTCGATGGACATTTAGGTCGCTTCCTAAATGTCCTAAGACATGGAAGACATATGCTTCCATGTCTTAGCTATTGTAAATAGTGCTGCTGTGCCCCATAGCACAGGGAGATCAGCTCGGTGCTTTGTGACCGCCTGGAGGGGTGGGATAGGGAGGGTGGGAGGGAGGGAGACGCAAGAGGGAAGACATATGGGAACATATGTATATGTATAACTGATTCACTTTGTTATAAAGCAGAAACTAACACACCATTGTAAAGCAATTATACCCCAATAAAGATGTTAAAAAAAATAGTGCTGCTGTGAACATTGGGGTGCATGTATCTTTTTGAATTAGAGTTTCTAAGAAGCCATATTTCGGACAAGACTCTGCTACCCGTGCCCACAATTAATTGGACTGGAGCTGCCTCAAAAAGGTAAACTGAGCCGCTCTGATTTCTTTGTTGGAAATTGGAAGTTGGAAAATTGAGAGACTGAGGCAGTTAGCGGCAGGGACAGAGATGAGACATGAAGACTGTGCCAAGAACTGCTGTCACGTAGAGCAGCTGTGCAGTGGGAGGGCCACTGCGGTCATGTTCAAGCTGGGACTGTGCAAAGGTGCAGGGCACTGGGCTGCGGGTGCGGCAAGAAAGAGCAGGCTGGCCGAGACACAGGGATGCCATGAGATCTAGGAGAAAAAAAGAGGGCTCCGTCAGTTTCTGGCCTGGTCCAGTTTCTCCTGGGTTCCTCTTTCAGCAACACTCCACCTTTCCTCTCTCTTGAAAGAATCTCTGTCTCTTGTAACCAAAAGAACCTGGAACATTCTCCTCTGCAGACTGTGAGAGCATCAGTTTTTTCTGCAGCACTGCACTGGAGTAGCGGTTATTATCTGGCGAGTTTTCTGTCTTGCTGGGCTGTCCCTTTCCTGGTCTTTTGGCTAGGGAGAGCAGGGTGTGCTGGGGCTTTTTTTGTCTGTGCCCATTCACAGTTCTGGTTACTGGCTCCTTTAGCTGTGCCTCTGGGGTACAGGAGGCAACAGAAGATCCAGGGAGCACACGAGTGTGTCTTTCTTGGAGGTCTGACATCTCCAACTGGCTGGGCTTTTTCCCTCCACCGTTCAAAGTCTTCTTATATTTCTCTTAATTTAATGTCCAGGCCTTTTAGTTATAGTGGTGGGAGGATAGGGAAAAGTTTGTCTACTCCATCTTTACAGAAGCAGAAGTTCCTTAAAGAACAATTTTACAAAATGACCACCAACGCACCTTCCATCCCACCTAATGAAGGGCACACCACCAATACCTTTGTGCTCCTTTTCCTCCAACCAGTGGGAACTTCTTCCCTCCACTTTCTTTAGTTTCCCATGTATGTATGTATGCTTAAACATTACTTGATTTTTTTTTTTTTTTTTTTGCGGGATGTGGGGCTCTCACTGTGTGGCCTCTCCCGTTGCGGAACACAGGCTCCGGACGCACAGGCTCAGTGGCCATGGTTCACGGGTCCAGCCACTCCGCAGCATGTGGGATCCTCCCGGACCGGGGCACGAACCTGCGTCCCCTGCATTGGCAGGCGTACTCTCAACCACTGCGCCACCAGGGAAGCCCTACTTGATTGTTTTTGAAGTTTATACAATTAGAACCATTGGAATCATGATGTATTTTCCGACTAGTTTTATCACTCAATAGTGTTGTAAGTTTCACCCATGTTGACAAGTGCAGCTATCATTCATTCATTTTACTAAGGTATCGTAAACTTGGATATACCACCATTTACAGAGGTATTCTATTTTGGATGGCCTTTGCATGGTTGCCGGTTTTGCACTCCTACCAACAATGCCACCACGAGCATCCTTGCACCCATCTTCTGGTGCAAGCACATGAGTTTCTCTGGGTATGTACCTAGGAGTGAGATTGCTGGGCCACGGGATATGAGCCTGCCCAACTTGACGAGGTAAGGTTAATTCCAAAGTGGCTGTAGCGATGTGCCAGTGGGACTTTATCTTTTTGACTCTATTTATGACTGTTTTCTGCTCACTGTTTAAGAATGAGAATATAAAAACATATTATTAAGTGAAAAAAGAAAAATAGTAGATGAAGCAGGCAGACAGATAATCCCGGACATCCCTTCCAGCCTGACATCCGGTGAGACCATACCTTTTCCCTGATGCTGGATGCACACTCCTGAGTTCTGAGAGACTGGGATCTGCTCTCTACACTCTCCCCGCCTCTCCCTGCCTGGGCAGAAGTGATGTGAATGAGTTGGAGGGGGATGTGGACAGTTGGCATGTGAAATTTACTTTCTCGGAGGACCTGCACACACGTTTCTCAAAGGATGTGTCTTTTTCTTCATCAAACTGCAAATTCTCCCCCTGAAGGAAAGCTCAAAGCTCCAGGTACTTGCTCACCAGGACCCTTGGACTGGCTTCCATTTGGAGTTTTCCCATCCTTCTTGGAAGAGAACGCCTGCTTGGTTGTTCCAGGGCTTTCTGCTCTTGTGACATTGTTGTGGAAGCAGCCAGACTGGTGTCCACCCTGGTGATGACTCAGGCACATGGAGATGCCTGACAACCTTCATTAAACCCCCCTTTCAGGTAGGTAGACTGAGGCAGAGAGGGAGGAGAGGAGGGAAGGGAAGGTCTTGCTGGAGGTAGTATAGTTCTACTTCTTTCTGATGCTGGGATACAACCAGCTTGTTTCTACCTCCAGGCCTTTGCAGTTCCACTACCTGGAATGTTTTGAGCCCCAGTTTTTGCTTGCTGTCTCCTTCCTGTCAATCGGGGATCAGCTGAAACGTCATCTCAGAGAGGCCTTGCCCGACCTCCTGGTCTAACCCTGTCAACTTCACCCCGCCTCTATCGCTCTTTATCACATCAGTCTGCATTTATTTTCTGCAGAACACTTCATAGCAGACACTGTTAGCTGCCTCCCCAAAGCCCGTTTCCCCTTCTGCCTTGCCCACAGAACTCTAATTTTGTTCAGGTGATGTTTCCTACACCCCCATTCATCTCAGGAGTGAATCCTAATTCATCTAAGGTGCTTCCAGTCCCATTGCCAGTGCTTGGTTTGGGACTAAACACAGGATGACATTCTGGCAAATGAAATATAAGGGGAATCTATTGGGGGCCTGCTGGAAAAGCCTTTATTTTTCTGCAGAGGAGATACACGGCATGGAACGGTGCCTCTTTCCTTCCAGGGAAAGTGTTGTCCTGTCTGAGTTTGATGCCTGGAACTTTACCGGACAACTTACAGCCAAGTGAGGAGCTGAGGGCCAGGCAGAGGATGGCAGAGCAGAAGGGTGGAAGGAATGAAAGGGAGGAAGCCCCTGAGCCCCTGAATTTCTCAAGCCCGGAGCCGTCTGACCTCAGCAGGTGTATTAGTCTGTCAGGGCTGCCATTACAAAGTAGCACAGATTGGATGGCTTAAACAACAGAAATTTATTTGCTCACGCTTCTGGAGGCTTGAAGCCTGAGATCAAAGTGTCAGCAAGGTTGCTTCCTTCTTAGGCCTCTCTCCTTGACTTGCAGATGATGTCTTCTCCCTGTGTCCTCACATGGTCTTCCCTCTGCACTTGTGTGTGTCATAACCTCCTCTTCTGATAGGGATCCCAGTCACATTGGATCAGGGCCCACCCTGAAGATCTCATTTTAACTCAGTCACCTCTTTAAAGGCCCTGTCTCCAAATATAGTCATATTCTGAGGTACTGGGTGTTAGGACCTCAACATAAGGATTTGGGGCAGGGGCCAATTCAGTCCATAATGTAAGGTAAGAAATCACCCTTATCATTTAAGCCTGGTGAGTTGGGATCTTCTGTTACTTGTGCTGGAGATCAACTTGATTCAACTGCAGCCTGACATTATCTTATTTACTTCTTTGCTCATTTATTGACTGTCTCTCTCACTAGGATGTCAGCTTCATGAGGGTAGGGACCTGGTCTGGCCTGTTCAATGCTGGACCCCTAGTGCCTAGAATCATGTCTGGCTTACAATAACTGCTCAAGCAATACTTCTTGTATAAATGAACAAGATCAGGCCACCTCTCCTGACTCTGTTACTCTTGCTAATAACCCTCACGTTTTATATTTAAAAAGCAGAGTCTGATATTCAGAAAAAGCCAATCCTAGGCAGTTAGGAAGTTCTTCATGTTGGGGATCTGGTGTCTGCATAATTTCAACAGAAAACTTCACTTTTTAGAGAGGCAGAAATTACATGTGGCTCCAGTCCGAGCCTCAGGGGTTTCCAGTTTCAATCAAACAAGGAAGTGAGGATCAAAGAGAACCTGACTGATGAGGGCATTGACTCTGAGTCTGGTGTGAATCAGAATCACCTGGAACTTTGTTTAAGTAATTCAGACACCTGCCTCCACCACAGAGACTCTGATCTAATGGGTTTAACATGGGGCCCAGGCATCTGGATTGTTAACAAGCTGCCCAGGTGATTGATTTTAACAAGCCACCTGTGTTTTGAGAACGTCGTGACCAGGGCCTGCAGGAGGAATCTGAATTGAGGAAGGCCGGGAAGGGCCAGACTCAGCTGCTCTGAGGCCTGGACCTGTGAGGGGCAGAGGCTTGGGAGACTGTGGCCACTTCTCTGTTTGGGTATAGTTGGGCCAGATCAAGCATGAAGAGAAAGCAGTCACCACAAGTCAAGACCTGTGCCCTCCAAGAGGCAGCTGGACATTTGACCTTCCACCCTGTACTGTGATCTTTATGTTTTTTGATTTCTGGTCATTTCTGGGAAAGAGACAGACATGGCCTGAGTTGCGGTAAGTTCTGCTGTGCCTTGGGAGTCTGTTCAGGACTGGAGATAATCCAACCTACTGTAAGTGTCTAAAAATAGAACCAAGCCAGTGAGAAGCCAGCTGGTTAGGGATCCGGAGGCCCTCCGGGGTGATGGAGAGGCCTCTGAGGCATTGCAGCTCTCTGGGAGCCACAGCCTTCTTTCTAGCTCTGCCCCTGGCAGCTTCCACCGTGGCAGGTAGCTATGCCACCTGACCCCAAAACAAAGCCACTCTTCTTCGGAGCAGCTAGTCAGGCCGGCAGGATGCAGGGTTCTGCCTCACTGCCATGATGGGTCAGTTGGGCCCCAGTGGGCCTTGAGAGCCTGCCCTGGCCACCTGGAGGGCCGTATTTTAAATTGTGATAGGATGGTCCCCTTGGAACAGCTGAAGCAAGTGCTTAAAATAGAGGGCCCTGTTTCCTGCTCCCACCCCACCCCTGGCTCACCCTGCTTCCAGCCCCCCACTGCTGTCCAGCTGCCAGGGAGCAGACAACTGACTGCACCTAGGCAGAAGGGGAGACATCACAGGGAAAGTACCCAAGATGAAGGGAGCTTAAACAGATGTGTATATCAGGACACGGAGCTCTTGGAAGTGTGTGTGTGTGTGTGTGTGTGTGTGTGTGTGCACTTTATCCTGGAATAAGTTTTTACTGAGCATGTACCATATTGATAGCTCCATGCTAGGAACAGTGAGACCCAAAGAGCATGCCTGGTCCCTGCTCCCGAAGAACTAACATCGTTGGAAATCACTCATTCACTTACTGAGCCTGACCATGTGCCAGGCACTGTTCTCGATGCCTTACAATGTCCTAACTCATTTCATTTTCACAACTATCTTATGCAATGGTTACAAGGCAGTCCCAAATTTTTTTTAAATTTTATTTATTTTTGGCTGTGCTGGGTCTTCGTTGCTGTGCATGGGCTTTCTCTAGTTGAGGTGAGCAGGGGTTACTCTTCGTTGCAGTGCACAGGCTTCTCACTGCGGTGGCTTCTCTTATTGTGGAGCACGGGCTCTAGGGTGCGTGGGCTTCAGTAGTTGTGGCACGGGGGCTTCAGTAGTTGCGGTGCGCGGGCTTCAGTAGTTGCGGCACACGGGCTTCAGTAGTTGTGGCACGTGGGCTCAGTAGTTGTGGCTCGCAGGCTCTAGAGCGCCGGCTCAGTAGTTGTGACCCATGGGCTTAGTTGCTCCGTGACATGTGGGATCATCCCTGACCAGGGATTGAACCCGTGTCCCCTGCATTGGCAGGCAGATTCTTAACCACTGAGCCACCAGGGAAACCCGGTCCCAATTATTATTATTACTATTCTAAAGATGACACTGGGGCAGAGAGAGGCTAAGCTATTTGCCTTAAGTCGCAACTAGCAAGGGACTGAGCTGAGATTTGACTCTGGCACCTGAGGCTGGGCCATCACCCTGGCACTAAACTGTCCTCAATGTGCTTGGCACAGACTGGGGGCTGGGAAGATGCTGCTTAAGGTCCCTTCCTCCTCCTGGGAGTTCATAACAACAAAATAATGAGATTGTTTTTGATACAAAAATAGAGCCATAGGCACTCAACTTTAAAAAGAACTCAAAGGTTGTGGAGTGAACAACCCAGCCATTCTCTGGAACTTCACATACAAATAACTGTCGCCCTTTTCACCTTTGTGGGGCCGAACAGTGATGCCATTGTGGCTCCAAACATGCTTGGCTTTCCAGCTTTGGAGATGCTTCCAGAGGCAGTTTTTGAGCATGACAAGAATCAGTCACCAGAGAGTTACATTTAAAACAAATTTTTTTCTACCCACAATGTTATTACCTACTTTATCACACAAATTATTTGCCAGACTTAACTCTTCATGCCTTTTAACTATTTCTGAAAGTCAGATCTGCTGTAAACCATTTAGGCCTTTGCCACCACTGAGGTTATTCAAAAGAATACACCAGAGGTTCTAAAAGCTATTTCATGGGAAAAGCTAGACAAAACAAAACAAAACCAACCAACCCTTCTGAGCAGTGGCAGCTTTGTTAGAGGTGCGTGGGAGGGGGCTCATCTCCTGCTGGGGCAGTTGGAAGAGAGCTGATGTCTCAATTCTGCATGTTGGTTAGAAAGTCAGTCTCACAGCGTTATGGTCATCTTTTGTCCAGTAGGTTGTCTGCTCTGGAGGGCACATGTCTGTTTTGCCAACTATTGTATTTCCAGCACCTAGCACAGTGCCTGACGCATAGTAGATGCTCAATAAATGCTTGTTAAATGAATGAATGAAATGATACACCAAGTAATAATAGGAGCTGTAACGAGTAAAGGAAGATCGTAGGCAGTGTATGTCTGTGGGGTATCCTCAGAATTTGGAGATGGTTACCTACCCAGAGAAATGAAAATGAACACATTGCCCAGATGCAAAAGTATTTCCCTTCAAAATGGGTTGTGTTGCTGATGAAGACTTGGAAAACCCTCAAGGCCATTTAGAGGTGTCAGATCTAGAACTAAAAGGGCTTGTAAGTGCGTTAATGGTTTTGTAAACTTGGCTAAAGACAGACTGTCCTATCAGGGTGTAGGTGTGGGGAAATCTACCTGCAGTTTGGAAAAAAGGAAGTTGAAGGGCAAAAACACTATTTGGTGTGATCTCTAGTGACAGGTCCCAGGGAGAGGGTGCCCTGAGCAATATGACTGGCAGCAAAGCCATCGCTGCAGAGGGTGATGGAACCCTAAGCAACCAGCCCCTAATGCCACCAGTGGTTAAATGCTCCTGACCCCTGATCTCTGATTCCACATGGTAAGGAATTTTTAGACAACAGATTGTTTTTCTAGGAGGCTTTCCTAGAATGTGCCTCTGAAGATCTAGTTGATCCGTTTCTAGGGAATTGACTTAACGAGTCAATTTTCCTGAGCCTGATCAACCCCAGAGGCACTGACAATGTCATACTTTTGGATCTGTGTGGTCCAGCCTTGGACGACTGTGATCTCCAAACCACTCTCTTTGACATCTATTAAGCTTTAACAAAGGCAGTAATATGAGAGATGATGATAATAGCTTACAACTATTAAACACTTATATATGCCAAGTATTGTTCTAAGCACTTTGTGTGGGGGGGTTAAATTGTGGTAAAATATGCATAACATAAAATTTTCTGGGACTTCCCTGGTGGCGCAGTGGTTAAGAATCCATCTGCCAGTGCAGGGGGACGTGGGTTCGAGCCCTGGTCCGGGAAGATCCCACATGCCAGGGAGCAACTAAGCCCGAGCACCACAACTACTGAGCCTGCGCTCTAGAGCCCGCAAGCCACAGCTACTGAAGCCCACGCACCTAGATCCCGTGCCCCGCAGCAAGAGAAGCCACCGCGATGAGAAGCCCACGCACCGCAATGAAGAGTAGCCCCCGCTCGCCGCAACTAGAGAAAGCCCACACGCATCAACAGAGACCCAAGGCAGCCAAAAATGAATAAATAAAATAAATTTATAAAAAGAAATAAATAAAGGACATCATTGAGACTACTGACAAAATTAGGATATGGACTGTAGCTTAAATAAAAGTATTGCATCAATGTAAACTTTTCTGAATTTGATAACTGGACCGTAGCTATGTAAGGGAATATCCTTGTTCTTAGGAAATACACTGAAGAAGTACAGGTCTAATGTATAAAGGGACACAAGACATGTAGTTCACTCTAGTATAGTTCAGAAAACAAGTGTGTGTGTACACTCACACACACAATATTAAAAATTGGTGACTCTGGGCTTCCCTGGTGGCGCAGTGGTTGAGAGTCCGCCTGCCGATGCAGGGGACATGGGTTCGTGCACGGGTCCGGGAAGATCCCACATGCCGCGGAGCGGCTGGGCCCATGAGCCATGGCCGCTGAGCCTGCACGTCTGGAGCCTGTGCTCCGCAACGGGAGAGGCCACAACAGTGAGAGGCCCGCGTACCGCAAAAAAAAAAAAAAAAAAAAAAAATTGGTGACTCTGGGGAAAGTATATGGGTGTTTTCTTTACTAATATTGCAACTTTTCTCTAAGTAATATTATCACAAAATAAAGTTAAAACAACAACCACCACCTGACTTGAGCCCGCTTAAACAATGAGGTCGTTTACCATCTCACGTGACAGCAGGTCCTGGGGCAGGGCAAACTGCAGGTTAGTGGTCCAGGGACCCCTCCACATGAGAGCATTTCGGTTCTTTTTATCTCTCTGGTCTCCAGTCTTCAGCACGGACTTCATCCTCAGGCAGCCGCAAATGGTCCCAGCAGCTCTAGGGCTCACAAGCAGACCCGAGCTCCGTGAAGGAAGGGGAGAGCCGCTTGCCCCCTGCTGCTCTCTTTTGCTTGGACGCTGTTCCCTCCTTTCTACTCAAGCACCTTGCTCCAGCACTTAACTCTCTCCCTTTTGTAGCAGCACTTTTCATCGTCAGTTTTTCCACCCCTACTGGATCGTTCCTATCAGCATAAAGACATTCGGTAATGTCTTAATCTTGCAACAAAAAGCAAGCAGAGTCCTCTTCTGGCTACCGCTCCACTTCTCTTTACAGCAAAAGCCCATCATGGTGTTACCTATACCTGTCTCCCTTTCTCACCTCCCCCCATTGGTCTTTCTAATGCTTTCCAGTCAGGACTTTGTCCCCATCACTCTGCTTGCCTAGGCCATGGCCAATTCTCAGTCCTCATCTTATTCAAATAGTCAGGAGCATTCGATATTGCTGATCATTCCCTCCTTAAGACTCCTTCGTCACCTGTCTTTCAGGACATAACCTCTTCATGTCTGTGTCCGTCCATCTCTTATCTTCTTGACTTTTAAATATCAGAGTTCCCAGGACTCGATTCCTTAATTCTTCTAGGTGTCTTCCTGCAGGCCCATGATTAAATATTAAGTGTATTCAGATGACCTCCAAGTTTACATGTCTTGTAAGAAGTTTCCAGCTCTTCCTGGAGTTCCAGACTCATATGCTGAACTGTTTTCTTTTTTATTGTTATGGAAAAATGCAAATATATAGAAAAGTAAGGAGAACAGAATGGTGAACCCCATGGTCCTAAGTGCTCTCATGCTGTCTTGCCATGGATTTCTAATGAGCATCTCAAAGTTATCTATGGTCAAATTAAAACTCTTGACTCCCCCTCAGATATGCTCGTTTCTCAGTCTTCTCCTCTCTGAGCTCAGACCCAAACTCTGATTGTCATCTTTGTTGAATGAAGGGTAAGCAAGGCCCAGACCATAAAGATCCTCAGAGACCCACCTTGCAAAATCCCAGCCCTGAAGCCAACAAGGTCTGCACATTCAGCTCTGCCCACAGGGTAACTACATACCCTTAAAAGACATGAGGCTGTAGAGCCCTTACCTTCCAATGCTGGGGGGTAGATACACAAGCCAACCCCTGGATCCAAGAAAAGCTGAGTCCTTTTAGGAAGGAAGAAAGGGAAATGTGTTCTGGGTGGATGATGACTAGTCCACTATCCTGGAATACTAAGGGGAAATATGCACATCCCCAGCACCCCCTCCCCCATAAAACAAAATAAGATCAAAAGGCAAGAAACAGTTGTAGTTTTTATATCTATCTATATCTATAGATATATAGATATATGCATACATATACATACATACTGGGACAAGTCTTTCCTCATCTGTAAAACAACATTCCTGTAGTATCTTAACTCACTTAAATCTCATAATACTGTGATAAAGGTAACAGCATAATTAATATCTAAGTTTTATAGATGTGGAAACTGAAGTTCAGCGAGGCAAAATGACCTGTTTACTGTTGCAAAGCTAATAGGGGAAGAATTGGAACTAAACCCCCAGAGTCTGCGACTTCACATCCGTTACTACCTTCCCCTATACCCCAAAGATACACCATGTACTGCCGGGCAGGTTGTTCATCATACAAACAGCTCATACTCTGCTAGAAAGACTTCATATGGACCAGCAGTAGCCCTGATCATATGCTGTATTACAACTAAAAAAACATTTTGTGTATACATAAAGCTTTGTTTTACAAGGAGTTTTCAAAAAGATCTTTTTGTTTAATTGCCTTTCGTAGAGTTGTAACGCAATCAGTACAAAGTAAAATACATATAGTAGAAAGAGGACAGGGCTCTGAGTTAGATAGACCCTTTACTGACTCTGCAATTCTCACTTTTCTCATCTGTAAAAGGAAGGTGAGACTAACATATGCTTACCTAATTCTATGAAGTTTTTGTAGGGTCAGATGAGACAATTGTATGGGTTAGGGTTTTGTGAAAGGTAAAGTTCATTGCAAGGTTAGTTACCCTTATTTTAATTAAAACAAACAAACAAACAAAAACCCAAGCACTTGCACGTCAGTTCTCTCATTTACCTGTGCCATTTTGAACCTAGTAAATGAGACGGTGAGGAGCTATAGAAGTGCACGTTGCGTCAAATTTTTCCTAATGTTATCAAAGTCAGGCTGCGTACTTGGTGGTGCACATGGTTCCCCTCTTCATTTCTCAGCCTAAACATAGCCCCGAATTTCCCCTTTCCAGCCCTTGGGTAATTTCCCCTCCCACTTCGTAGACCAGTCTGACTTCTTCTCATCAGGAGGAGGGCAAATCATGTCTTCCAGACCCCTTTCAAAGTAGCTTCTTCGAGGGACCAGAATGGGACCCCTCAACCCACACCAGGGTTGCAATACAAAGTTCTGCCTTCAAATACCTACACCAACTATAAACGTTCATTTATGCAAAAAATCCTTCCCGAGCACTTTCTCTGTGCCAATCACTGGGAAGATAGCAACTGGGGAAGATCCACGTGGCAGAGGGTGGATGAAACAGCTGAGAATTTCTGAGAGATCAGCATGATCTTACACACGGTTTCACATCTTTCAACACTCAATGCGTGCCTCATCTTGTTTGTTCCTCCTACCATTATGTAATGTTGTGCCCTGCTGAAACTCAGTCCTGAGATTTCAGAGCCCAGGGGAACAATCCAAACCAATTTCTCATTGGAAAGCTGTTCATGTATACATTGAGGGCACCCAGTTTTTTGTTTCAGGAAAAAGCACTAAAATCAATCTTGTAGATACAGAAACATAAAGAACAGCTTCTTCTGAAATGGAGCTGTTTTTGTGTCCTGGCTCTAAGAAGCGACAACAGCCTTGGGGTGCCAAAGGAAGAGGGCAGAGGGAGGATCTCGGTGGAGAGAAGGAGGGCTGACCAGGTAGGTGTCCCCTCCCCGTCAGACCCTTGGTCTCGGATTAGGACCTCATGTTTGGGGGGCAAGAGCCAGAAGCTAACCAAACCGATAACAAAGGGCTTTGAGATTGGACCGTGCACTGCAGCTTTGGGGTGCACTGACAATGTTGGCGCTGAATTGGGGAGGGGGTTATCACGCCCACAAAACAGGGAACTCAACTTCTTGGGGTGCCCGAAGCATGGCAGCTTTGGCTCCCTCAAGTGGCTTAGGGGTCTGTGAGGTTGGCCAGTGGGAGCTGAAGCCAAAGACAAAGATCTTGATGGAAGATGCCCCGTGACAGACTGGCTTGTGGACACGTGTGAAGCACCCCTTCGGGAGTCCCCAAAAGATCTGAGGATCCTGGGTGGCACTAATTTCCGGCTTGGGCAGTCGAGGGGGCAAAAATCAGAATTTTCTCAAAGGCTTGTCTTACTTGCCTAGGATGGGCCCAAAACCTGGGCTTTGTGAGCTGTTCCGCAGAGGTGGTGTCAGTTCTGGCATTCACGGCAGTCTGTTGGCCTCTGCTGCTTGCTTCTGGCTCAGCAGGCAGCAACTCTGAGGCCTGCACGGCCTGGGACCCCAAATATCTTGTTCCTCAGTTGGCAGGCGGGGCCCTGACTACAGGCCTGCAGGCATCCCAGAAGGTGCAGGAAAGAACGTCCTCTGCCCAGGTCATCACCTCATTCACTTCTTTCTTTCAACCCATAGCCCCAGGGCTGCTCGGTCTCGTTTCTCAGGGCTTTCTCCCTGGTCCTTGACTTTCCACCACCATCTCTCACTTCTGCTCTTTTCCTGTTCTTGACACAGCTGTCCCCCAGCTGCTGTCCCCTACCCCCTCCCATGGTAGCACTTCCCATGCCCAAATTAAGTCCTTATTTTTTATCTTCATTTTTTAACAAACTTGCAACTAGTAGATATAAAAATTCTGGAGATCTAATGCACAGTGTAACGATTATAGTTAACAATACTGTATTATATACTTCAAAATTGCTGAGAGACTAGATCTTAATTATTCTCACCACAAAAAAAAAGCAAAGTAATGATAATTAGATAATTACATGACGTGATCGAGGTGTTAGCAAAGTCAAAGGTGGTAATTGTATTGCAATATATAAAGTATCAAATCAACACATTCTACTGCTTAAACTTACACAGTGTTATGTCAATTATATATCAATTTTAAAAGTACTTTGGTTTTGGGCTTCCCTGGTGGCGCAGTGGTTGAGAATCTGCCTGCTAATGCAGGGGACACGGGTTCGAGCCCTGGTCTGGGAGGATCCCACATGCCGCGGAGCAACTAGGCCCGTGAGCCACAACTACTGAACCTGCGCACCTGGAGCCTGTGCTCTGCAACAAGAGAGGCCGCGATAGTGAGAGGCCCGCGCACCGCGATGAAGAGTGGCCCCCGCTTGCCACAACTAGAGAAAGCCCTTGCACAGAAACGAAGAACTAACACAGCAAAAATAAATAAATTAATTAATAAACTCCTACCCCCAACATCTAAAAAAAAAAAGAAAAAAAAGTACATTGGTTTTGATAAAGTTGATAATTATTGACTAAGATTTGGTGGAAATATAGTATGAAGAAAAGAAAAAATATACAGATCAAATTTTTCTGAGGATTAAGACATATTTCATAATTCTCTAATTCTTTCATTCTTAAGAATTCACGGGGCTTCCCTGGTGACTCAGCGGTTAAGAATCTGCCTGCCAATGCAGGGGACACGGGTTCGAGCCCTGGTCCGGGAAGATCCTACATGCTGCGGAGCAGCTAAGCCCATGCACCACAACTACTGAGCCTGCGCTCTAGAGCCCATGTGCCACAACTACTGAAGCCCGCACTCCTAGAGCCCATGCTCCGCAACAAGAGAAGCCACCGCAATGAGAAGCCCGCGCACCGCAACGAAGAGTAGCCCCCGCTCGTCGCAACTAGGGCAAGCCCGCGCACAGCAACAAAGACCCAACGCAGCCAAAAATAAATAAATAAAATAAATAAATTTATTTTTAAAAATTCATAATTCTTTAGAAGAGTCAATATAAATTAAAATTTTGGACATATCAGAGAGAAGAAATAGAAAAGTTATTTAATGAAATAGAGGAAATCAAGGATCTATGTGGAGGAGATCGTTTTGAACAACAAAATAACAATATTTGAACCTGAGTTGGACAAGAGAAGTGGGTTTCAGTGTAGGATACAAGTCTCAATCTGAAAAAGAAGTGGAATGTGCACACACACTGCAGACGCACCCACACATAGAATGGGGAGAGGAGGAGTTTAAAGTATATTCTACACAGCCCTTAGCATTTCAAATGTTTAATTACAGTTTTAAATTTTTATATAGTTTTAATTATCTAAAAAGCTATAATAAAAACAATATTACAAAAAATTAAAATATCAAAAGACATGTCAAGGTATGTTCCCCAATTTAAATCTGCTGGAGATAATTGCTGCAGTACTATGTGCTACTGATTTAATTTTTGGGGGAGGACACCTTGGAATAAAATCTCTCTGCATACCTTTGTTAAATTGAAGTGTATTCTGAG
Organism: Neophocaena asiaeorientalis asiaeorientalis; assembly: GCF_003031525.2. Taxonomy (NCBI): domain Eukaryota; kingdom Metazoa; phylum Chordata; class Mammalia; order Artiodactyla; family Phocoenidae; genus Neophocaena; species Neophocaena asiaeorientalis. The sequence continues at coordinate 443,975 of NW_020172271.1, read as the reverse complement.
ATTGCAAGTTGAATTGTTAATAAAAAAAAAAAACGGCTATCGTTTGAAGCTAAAAAAGAAAGAAAAAGAAGTGGAGGTTGGTGTTGGTTTGGTATTTATCTATCTATCTCTCTATCTATACGTATATGTATATATTTATTTATGGGAAAGGGTACAATGACATGATGCATCTGGCGCTCCATATATAGCTATAGTGACACTTCTTTTAACATGCACAAACATGTATGAACTTTTCTCAAGATTCGGGAAATATAACAGGATAACCACAACAGCACAAAGAGTACTAAATAAATTTAGGTCAATTGACAATGTAACCCATCCCCCAAAGACATGGAACTATGAAAGAAATGGTAAGAATGTCATATCATGGCTAGAAAATTCCTTTGTGTACATTATTCTGACCCAGATGTATTACCTTCCCCAACATCCTGAGGCCAAAGTCTCTGGGAACAATTTTTATTTTTAGTTGTTGATTCAATTTTGTTTCCTTTGGACATAAACTGTTATTGGCTCCAACTCTAATTTTGAGTAGACAACTCCAGACCCAGTTTCTTAAATCATAGATGTCCTGTTTGGCATCTGATCTTTTAAAAGCTCATGAGTGGGCTTCCCTTGTGGCGCAGTGGTTGAGAGTCTGCCTGCTGAGGCAGGGGACACGGGTTCGTGCCCCGGTCCGGGAAGATCCCACATGCCACGGAGCGGCTGGGCCCGTGAGTCATGGCCGCTGAGCCTGCGCGTCCGGAGCCTGTGCTTCGCGACGGGAGAGGCCACAACAGTGAGTGAGCCATGAGTTCAGTGCTTGTTTTATGGTGAGATATGTAGAATAAGAGACTCATCTGCTTTTTTTGTTGTTGTTTAATTCTATTTGAAATAAAAAACAAAACAGAAACAGTTCACCTGTTTCTCCCATCCCCCAAGCCCCACCTCTGGCAACCACCAATCTGTTCTGTGTCTATGAACTTCGTTTTTTAAGTTTTATTTATTTATATTCCACATGTAAGAGTGATAATATGGTATTTGTCTTTCACTGTCTGACTTATTTCACTTAGCATAAGGCCCTCAAGATCCATCCATGTTGTCACAAATGGCAAGATTTCATTATTTTTAATGGCTGAATAAGATTCTATTTTATATATATCCATTCAACTATCTATGGACACAGGTTGTTTCCATATCTTGACTATTGTAAATAATGCTGCAATGAACATGGGGGTGCATATACCTTTTCAAATTAGTGTTTGTTTTCTTTGGATAAATACCCAGAAGTGGAATTGCTGGATAATATAGTAGTCTTATTTTTTATTTTTTGAGGAACCTCCATACTAATTTCCATATTTTCCATAGTGATTGCACCAATTTACATTCCCACCAACAGTGAACAAGGGTTCCCTTTTCTCCACACCCTTGCCATCACTTGCTGTTCCTTGTCTTTTTGATGATGGCCATTCTGACAGGTGTGAGGTGATACCTCACTGTGGTTTTGATTTGCATTTTCCTGATTATTAATGATGTTGAGCATCTTTTCATGTACTCGTTGGCCACCTGTATGTCTTCTTTGGAAAAATGTCTATTCAGATCTACTGCCTACTTTTATTTATTTATTTATTTTTTGTGGTACATGGGCCTCTCACTGTTGTGGCCTCTCCCATTGCTGAGCACAGGCTCCGGACGCACAGGCTCCGGACGCGCAGGCTCAGCGGCCATGGCTCACGGGCCCAACCACTCCGCGGCATGTGGGATCTTCCTGGACTGGGGCACAAACCCGTGTCCCCTGCATCGGCAGGCGGACTCTCAACCACTGCGCCATCAGGGAAACCCTACTGCCTATTTTTTAATTGGATTATTTGGTTTTTTGCTATTGAGTTGTATAGGTTCTTTATATGTTTTAACTATTAATCCCTTATCAGATATATGATTTGCAAATATTCTCTCCCATTCAGTAGGTTGCCTTGGATGAATCTTGACTAAGTTGATGGTATTCAAGCCTGAGTTATATCCTTGAGCTCCTTAGATGTCCTGTTTGAACTCACATAGATGATCCCACTGCATTCCAAGACTTTGCATATCCCTTTACCTTCAGGAAGTTGGCCTCTCTCTCTCATACCTTTGTTCTAATTGAAGAATTCACTTACATCCTTAACCTTTAAGGTTTTCATCCCAGAGAAGTTGACGAGGGAAGTGTAGTGTTTTAAAAGATGTCCTCAAGTTGTGTGACATTTCTCTCTTTGAAAGGTGGGGATCCTTGTCTTTGGATTTGAGTTGACCTTCATGACTTGCTTGTAGCCAATACAATACAGAAGAAGTGATTCTATGTAATTTCTGAGGCTGGTTCCGAAAAGACCATGCAGCTTTCAATTGGTGTTCATGGCAAGCTTGCTCTGGGGAAGGTCTCAATATTCTTTATAAGGCTGTCAAAAAGGTCAGGGCTGGGAGTCACCCTAGGTTGGCAGGTTAACCAGAAAGCCAGTTATTAGGAGACTGAGGTCATGTTCTAGGCCGCCAGGTCAGAGCTAGGTCTTCTCCCTCCCTCCTGCCTCTCCCTTCCCTCAGGGGACAGTCAGTCAGCCTCATTTCCTGCCAAACTAGAAAGCTGAGGGGCAATGGGTAGCAATGGAAATGCGGAGGCTTTAAGTGCTCACGGATTGCACAGCAGGGGGCGCCACCACCAAGCCTCCAGTTTCTTGGGGAGAAGGAGCCCAGCAATAGCCACAGCTGTGGGGAGTGAGCCTGACGCAATCCCCACCTCAGGTCCCCCAGGGCCCAGGGAAGCTGGCCTCTTGACCAGTGCTTTGTTTTATGGGGTTTTTTAGCTCTCCTTCCTGGAGGAGAGCCGCATACCTAGGCCCACGGGATTACTGCCTTCACGCATTACTTCCTGTGACTCCTGTCCCATCCATAGGTGTCTTCACTAGGCCGTTTCAGGTTTCCCTTCACCAGCTGTGCCACAGATGGTCCCCACCATGGAAATCACCTCAAGGCTGTAAACTTCTTCCTTCTGGTCCCACAGAAGGGGCCCACACCTTTTCTCCTCTGTCATGTCCTTCTTGTCTCCCCCACCCACTGAGTCAGAGAGAGAACACGGGACTTTCATTCTCATTTATCATACCTTTTGAAAAAGTATTATCTGAGTCTATTGTAATTAAATGTGTGTGTGTGTGTGTGTGTGTGTGTGTGTGTGTGTGGGTGTGTGTGTGTGAAATATAGCTCCTATTTTCTTCCTCATTTTACTTTGCAAAAACCCCAGATTGAGCTAGTGGGAGGTGACTCAGATCACTGCGGATCTGTGGGGTTGGCCTGGGGAGTGCTGGGGCTTGGCAAGAGTGCCTGCCCGCCCTACTCCCCGCCCAGGGCCAGTGGAGCACAGAAGTGGCTCAGTGGTGTAAAGGGTGGCATGGAGGGAGGAGGAAGCTGCTGCCCCATCCGTTTTCTACTTTTTGGTTTCATCTCTGGTCCCTGGAAGTGATTTTCCGAAGGCTCTGAGGCCTCAGGTCTGGTTCTGCTCATCCCAGGGTGGGTCCTGGGGCCTTTGGCCTGCTGTCAAGGACCCTCTAGGCTCTTCACTCAGTTTGAAGCTGTGTCTCTGAGGCCAAACTGCCTTGACTTGCTTTCTGAAGGGAGAACAAGCAGAAAGTGCTGGCACTCGCCAGCGCAGGAGGCAGAAGGTGTTCCAGCCTCCCAGCAGACTGCTGGTCCAGCTCCAGGCCCAGGTGGCTACAGGCTACAGGATGGATGACTCAGGTAAGCTGCGCTGGACCAACAAGCTAGTATTCTTACCCCAGCACGGTGATGACCGTAATTAGCTCTCCTGTCATCACTGCACCACCACTTTCTGAGGGTGGACTTGCCAGGCCCAGAGCTAGGACCCGAGGAGACCGGCAGGAATGTGGTTTTCTTGGTCTGTGTCTTCTTGCCCAAGATGCTTCCTGATGCGTCTAGAGCGGGGCTTGGAGCTGACTCACCAGCACCTGTGTTGTCTGATGATGTCACAGAGGCTGCTGGGCTAAGAGCCCTACTCAGAGCAAGGACCGTGTGGTGCAGAGGCTCTGGTATGTCTCGTCCTCTTGACCCCAACACCTGTTGTTTCAGTGCTCTCTGCCCTCAGGAGACCCAAGAGACCAGGTGAACTGGAGAAACTTCGCCAGAGAGAGCACTGAGCTGAAGACAATAGGGTGGCTGAGTGGCTAGGTGTGCAGCTAAGGATTGTCATGCCTGCCTTATCGAAATAATATTTTTTTAAAAAGCTAGTATTTACTGAGCACTTACTACATGCCAGACACTATTCTAAACACTTCACATATCTCACTTAATTCTCAAACATCCCTATGACATAGCAACTAGCATTATTACCTTTTTACAGATGAAGAAACTGAAGCACGGAGTCACTGGTGCAGAAGAACACAGGTAACCTGGGGGATCCAGGATCTGAACACAGCCTACTGGATCTGGAGCCAGTGCTCTTACACTCCATGTTACTGCCTCTTCTGCTGACAGTGGGGCTGTAGCGCAAGAGGACTGAGCATGGATCCTCAGGATTCCAGGCCTGGTGCAGCCACAACACCCAGTGTGCGACCTTGGCCCTCACTCCCCAACTCTGGCCTTCAAATTCCCCACTGTAGAAGCAGCAGGTGAGGCCAAGTAGTCTTTGCAACTCCTTGTTGTTTTACATAACACTGTCGAGTTGTATGGCTCTGCTCCACGTGGAAGTAGCTCGAAGAAAATGTCCCTTTCTCCTCCTCCTCCTCTGTACCGCCCTCTGGGAAGTATTTGCTCCTGATTTTCAAGGGCAGCTTCATGGGCATTTGATCAGGGCCTGGTGCCACTAATGGAGCAAAGCTGCTTCCCCACTCCACACCTCAGTTTCCCCACTCAATTCAGTGGAGACAATGACCTCGCTGTGCTCAGTGCTACAGCGAGTCAGGGTTAATTAGCATGAGTCACAGCCTTTGGAATCCTCACAAGGGTCATCTCCTGAGTCCAGCTGCTCTGTGGCCTTGGTGACACACCACTCTGGCCCGTGCTTCGAAGAACATGTCCTCAAAGCTTCATTAGTGGCTTGCCTGACTTTGTGGGTTGGCCCTGGGGTGACCCAGCCCCTAGTCCCAGTGCTGAGATGGGACACAAAGATGCCACCTCAGAAGGGCTGCCTCATGTGTGCCAATGTGCCCCGCCAATGGCTTATCTTGCCCTGGGTTTCCTCTTGCTGTTGAATTCCCATTCAATCAGCTTCTTGTCCTTGCTACTTGTTCCCCTAATCCTGGACACAGGGTCCTAACCCTGACCTTGGAACTTTTTTCCTTCTGTGGCTCCATTTTCTCCCTTTATCTCTGTCCCACCCATCTCAGTGCTTTCAGTCTGTCTCTCTCGCTCCACACTATATAAGCCTACGGTAGAAACAAGGCAGCTTCAGCCTTCAAAGAAGTTTGGTTAGGAGAAGACCTGTAACCAAATAAGGACAAAGTAGGAATGATGCTGAAAATGAGAATAAGCCATTTGAAAAAGTAAGCGCTGTAATGTCCCCCACTGTTGATCTGCTAGTGATTAGCAACGAAGTACGGAGGCCAGGTATCCCGTCTCTGCAATGTCACTCAGTAGGGAAGTCAGGTGTGGAACACGGCAGCCACCTAGTGGCTCCGGTAGGTACTGCTGCGTTACTGCTCAGCATACCTGATCTTGACTCTGTGTAGCTACTTACTCTGTGCGACTTACTCTTCCTTATGTGGCATGATAATTAGGGAGGGGAGATGGCTCCTAGTCACTTAGTATCTGATAAGTTGCCTTTCGCTTGACATCTCATTTCTTTGGATCTACAGAAGAAAGCTCTCACATCTGGTTTCACATCCATTTTCTTCCCATATTAGAGAAAGAGCAACTTCAAGCTCATGGAAAACCAGGACCATGGCACAGCTGGAGAGCCTCAAAGCAAAGACATACCCAAACATGTCAACAGAAGGAAAAGGGATGATGAACGATGCTGCCCAAACTTAGACTGGGAGGATGAAAGGGACAGAGTTCAAGTTGTGATCCTGCTCTGTACATATAAAAGGTTGGTGGCAGTAGAAGTGGCCATTTCTTTTTAATGTGGTTAAAAAAACACATAACAAAATTTACCATCTGAACCATTTTTGAGAGTAAGTAGTGTTAACTACATGCATATTGTTGTGTACAGATCTTTAGAACTTTTTCTTCTTGCAAAACTAAAACTCTAAACCCAATGGACAACTCTCCCTTTCCCCCTCCCTCCCAGCACCTGGTAACCACATTCCACTTCGTGTTTCTAGGAGTCTGACTCCTTTAGATACCTCTTTTAGATGTAAGTGGAACCTTGCAGTATTCATCTTTTCTCGACTGGCTTATTTCACTTAGCAGAATGTCCTCAAGGCTCATCCATGCTGTAGAGTATGACAGGATTTTCTTCTTTTAAATTTTTATTCATGCTGAATGTTCCATTATATATTTCCTATATTTTCTTTCTTTCTTTTTTCATAACTTTATTTATTTATTTTTGGCTGCGTTGGGTCTTTGTTGCTGCACGCAGCTCTCTCCAGTTGTGGCGAGCTGGGGCTGCTCTTCATTGTGGTGCTTGGACTTCTCATTGTGGTGGCTTCTCGTTGCAGAGCACGGGCTCTAGGTACGTGGGCTTCAATAGTTGTGGCACGTGGGCTCAGTAGTTGTGGCTCGCGAGCTCTAGAGCACAGGCTCAGTAGTTGTGGCGCACGGGCTTAGTTGCTCCGTGGCATGTGGGATCTTCCCGGACCAGGGCTCGAACCCGTGTCCCCTGCATTGGCAGGTGGATCTTATCCACGGTGCCACCAGGGAAGCCCCACGTTTTCTTTATCGACTCACCCTCCATGGACACTTAGGCTTCCACCTCTTTGCTATGGTGAATAATGCTGCATTGAACATGGGTGTGCCCCCATTTCTTTTTTAACAGCTATGAAGATACTCAGCTCAGAAAGGATTAACTAGATTCTGCACTCGAGAGAAGGTGGATTGAAGGTGAATAGAGGAAGGGAGGAAAGGAGGGCATGTCTCCTCTATTACTACAGTAAGTCCCCTACATACAAACCTTCAAGCTGCAAACTTTCAGATGCGAATGTGCATTCGCATGTCCAATCACATAAGTTAGTTCACGTGTCCGGCGTACATTGTCACATGCGTGCATCCTCTACAAGTGGTTGTGCTTTTGTGTACTTTACTGTACAGTACTGTATAGAGAACAGAAGTACCCTGCTTTATTTCAAGCCCAGGATGTCCAGAAGCAAGTGTAAAAGCAGCAGTGATGTCGCTGGTACTGCTAAGGAGCGCCAAGCAATAACGATGGAAACATAAGTGAAAATAATTGAGAGAGTGGATCGAAGCAAAAAAATGGAATCGGAGGCCCAGAGAAAGGACAAAGAGAGACAAAAGGAAGAAGAAGTAACTGAAGAGCCAAAGAGATTCATGATGCAGGAAGTGGCAAGAGGATTTTCTTCATTTGAGGAGGCAATGTTAGTTTTTGAGGCACAGAACCAGAACGTAGAATGGAACACGAAGGTTGCAGCAGCCATTCAGAATGCGATAGTGCTACCGTGTCATCTGTGGTGAGAAAAAAAGAGCTACTACCCAGATATCATTGAATCGTTCTTTTCGAGAGGGTAGATAGAATCAAATCTAGAAAGGAACCAGAACCTGTGCCATCAAAGTCAGGCGTGATTGAAATTGCAGCTTGCCCTCCGTCTCCTATTGCTGACCGTCCTTCAGCTCTACCATCTCCCCCCTCCTCTCCCTCCTCGTAACTCTTCTTGCTGTTCACTCGATGCCAGTCCCTGTATGCCAGCTGTTGTACTGTATGACTGTACTTTTCAAAGTACTGTACTGTAAGATTAAAAATGTGTTTTTCTGTGTGTTTGTTTTTTATGTATTATTTGTGTGAAAAGTATTATAAACCTATGACAGTACAGTACTATATAGCCAATTGTGTTAGTTGGGTACCTAGGCTAACTTTGTTGGACGTATGAACAAATTGGACTTACGAACGTGCTCTCAGAACTGAACTCGTTCATATGTAGGGGACTTACTCTATATGATATAGAACAGGTAGCTTCCTGCCCAGTCTATAAACTGTGTAAAATGATATCCAGTATGAGCTAATAAATTACCAAGAATGGTTTTTTTTTTTACTTGTTTGCATAAAAACATTTACCAAAACTAGGCAATATATTTGGCAGCTTTCAAGCTAAATTCAAGCTATTAGTTACTTCTATTGTTTCTCACCTATCCTATATCAAATGCATACAAAAAGTACAGAAGAGAGCTTCCCTGGTGGCGCAGTTGTTGAGAGTCCGCCTGCTGTTGCAGGAGACATGGGTTCGTGCACCGGTTTGGGAAGATCCCACATGCCGCGGAGTGGCTGGGCCTCAAAAAAAAAAAAAAAAAAAAAAAGTACAGGAGAAACAAAATATGAAAACTTCTAGATTTGGATTAAGGAGGGAACAAAAACTTTACCAGAAATCTTTGCTAGGCCACAGACTACTGGTTATAGAATTAAAAAGATTAAGGACACAAAAAATTTTTCATTGCACTAAAGTATGTATGACCAAAAAATCCAAAGAAAATTACATAATCCCATTTTAATAATTTGGCTTTTCATTTTCTCAAGTTTTCTTCTAGTCATGGGTATATAAATCACAGTGGAGATATATGCTCCGGCATTGTTTTTCATGTGTATTGCAAACCACTTTCCACACCAACGGAATCATTACAATCACCATTTTAATAGCTTAAATTATATTCCACCAATTTAAACTCTATGTAGTTAATCACCCTCCAATTGTTAGATGTTTAGGTTATTGTCAACTTCTTATTATAAGTAACTATGTATCGAACATCTTTCATGTATGTAACTTTTTTTTTTTTTTGGCTGTGTTGGGTCTTCGTTGCTGCCTGCAGGCTTTCTCTAGTTGTGGTGAGCGGGGGCTACACTTCATTGCAGTGCACAGGCTTCTCATTGTGGTGGCTTCTCTTGTTGTGGAGCACAGGCTCTAGGCGTGCAGGCTTCAGCAGTTGCAGCACGTGGGCTCAGTAGTTGTGGTGCATGGGCTTAGCTGCTCCGCAGCATGTGGGATCTTCCCGGACCAGGGATCGAACCCGTGTCCCCTGCACTGGCAGGCGGATTCTTAAACACTGTGCCACCAGGGAAGTCCAACTTTCCCTCTTTTGAACTAGGTTCCTGGTTAGGAGACAGACAGTACAGTGTTGGGAACACAGGCTTTAGAGGCAGTGTTAGAACAGTGCTTGGTTAAACACTAAGCAGTGTTTGATATGTACTTGGAGTGACAGATTTTTGTCGTAGTAGTAAAATCAATTTTCAGAGGTTCTCCTGTTCTAGACTGTTCCTCTCTCCTCTCTCAGGTCTAAGATGCAGACTCCACCTGCAGTATTTGCCTATCACTTCAAAATGGCTCAAAATCCATCCTGCCACCCAAGATTTCTTTTTCCTCCTTTGGTTTTGTTAAGCTGGACAAGACCAGCTAGGAAATGGATGGGGAGGCTAAAAATGATTTTGCCTTTGTGACCTTGGCTTCCTCATGAGAACAGTGAGGGACCTGGAGGTAAACCTAGAATTCCTTCTAACATTTTATGTCCTTACTTTAACTCTTTTGAGGGTTTTTATTGACCTACCTGGGAAATAGTCCATCTTTTCCCCATATCTCATCCTAGGATATTGCTAGGTAGCTGACAGAAGTAAGGACAAAAAGCTGAGAAGTATATTAAGGTGGTCTGAATCTTTGGATAATCTTCGGATACACGACCAATCTCCATGGCCTACCAGTCCTCCCCAGAGGCCTTCATACATGTTCCCCTTTCCCTCTCTTCCTAACTGGCTTCAGCGACACGACAGTCGAGTCAACCAGAGAGGCTCTGTGGAGAGAAAAATAGTAACCACCACCAACACTTCAGCCACGAAGCAATGAGAGAAAAGAGAGTGTGGGATAAAGATAGACTGATGGTCTCTAATTAAAGGGCTCGGGTGATGCATTCACTTCCAAGGGCATGGGTCACTCGACCCAGATAACAGCTATATAAAGCCAAAGAAAACCCAGAATAGGAATAAAACTAAAAATAGCAAGGAAAACTGAGGAGGAAGAAGTGTTTGTACTTTTGCCCTTGGTCAAGCTGTACATGCAGCTGTTTCTGTTCCAAAGATGGAAAAGGGTGCAAGGGATTTAAAAGCTGGCTCTGAAGCAGCCACAGCTGGTCTAGGAGTTTGATGAGTAAATGAGGAAAGCCCCCAAAGAGAATGTTCCCCCTGGTAAGTCTATTCAAGTTGGCTAAAATCTAAAAAGAGCCAGATAAGAAACTCATTCTGGATACTGGTGTCCCATGAATGGTTGTAAGAGATTCCTTTCCGCTGTGAGAGGCAGATCTCGACTTTATGTTCAGGAAAGGAAAATCTTAGACTCACTGTGCTGAAAGGTATTCCAAGCTGTATTGTAATGGAAGGAACAGAAGGCTGGGGAACATGGGTTTAAGTGTGGCTCTGCCACATTCTAGCTGTATGACAGAGCTTGTTATTAAATGTCTTTGAGCTCCAGTCTTAACCTCTGAGAAAACATAGTCTACTTGGATGGGAAATGCAACTTCTGTGAAAACAAAACATAGAATCCAAGAGGTCTCAGTAAAGAAAAATAATACATGGAGAATCTGAAGGTTGGCAGGACTGGATAGCCTTGAACAGCTGGGGGTCTTCAAGGCACCACCTGCCTTGATCCCTGGGACCAAGACTGCAAAAGAAGGTTCTGACCTGGGAGGTAGAAAGGAAGGCATTGGAAATTCTATTTACCAGCGAGAGAGCCAGCAGGAGACAGATTACACAGTATCCCCATAAGCTACCTGGTCTGGCTAGGTGCCAGTGGGAAAATTCCTTATAATGATGATTTATAATACTATCTTTAAGATAGTAAAGTAGCAAAATAAAAATTTTAGGCAATTTCCTTCTTTAAAAGAAAAAAATTATTTTTCAAATAATCAAATCAGGAAAAGTGGGTTACCAGAAAGGTCAAACCAAACACTTCTAGAGGAACAAACCACAAGAAGAATGAATAACAGCCTGGGGTTGAAGTGATGTCCTAGTGTGTGGAAGAGAACAAACACTTTGGGAAATGAAGCTCATGAGCTCAATCCCATCTGTATTAGTCAGGATTCTCCAGAGAAATAGAACCAGTAGGATACATATAAAGAAACGTGTATTATGTGAATTGGCTCAAGTGATTACAGACGCTGAGAAGTCCCATTATCCACCATATGCAAGCTTGGAGGCCCAGGAAACCAATGGTTCAGTCCCAGTCCAACTCCAAAGGCCCAAAAACCAGGAGCTCCAATGTCCCAGGGCAGGAGATGAAGGTCCCAGCTCAAGAAGAGAGCACATTTGCCCTTCCTCAGCCTTTCTGTTCTATTCAGGCTCGCAGTGGATTGGATCATGCCCACTTGCATTGTTGAGGGTGATCTTTTTTTTTTTTTATCTGCATTGGGTCTTCGTTGCTGCACACGGGCTTTCTCTATTTGCGGCGAGCGGGGGCTGCTCTTCATTGCAGTGCGAGGGCTCCTCATTTTGGTGGCTTCTCTCCTTGTGGAGCACAGGCTCTATGCACGGAGGCTTCAGTAGTTGTGGTGCATAGGCTCAGTAATTGTGGCTCACGGGCTCTAGAGTTCAGGCTCAGTAGTTGTGGCACATGTGCTTAGTTGCTCCACAGCATGTGGGATCTTCCTGGATCAGGGCTTGAACCCACGTCTCCTGCATTGACAGGCGGGTTCTTAACCACTGTGCCACCAGGGAAGTCCAAGGGTGATCTTCTTTACTAAGTTTACCAACTCAAATGCTAATCTCTTCTGGAAACATGCTCACAGACATATCCAGAAATAATGTTTTACCAGCTATCTGGTCATATTTAACCCAGTTAAACTGACACACAAAATTAATCATCACCCCATCTGAGACCACCCATTACTATTTGAAAGTATACTCAGTCCAGCCTCGTAGTATATTCACCATAAACTTGACAGGTAGTGTGGAGCCCTCAGGTACACTGTTAAACAGGCTGGCATTAAGATCCTTGCGAGATGATGAGGTTGACAGCATCACTCTCTGTGGCTTTAGATTCTATAGGTTCTGAGCATTTGAAACAATGATCCTTGACTTTAATGCAATGAACCCTCCTCTCCTGACCTCTAAAACACCATTTCTAGACAGATATTTTTACATAACTGAACTCAAAATGTTAAAAATAAAACTACTATCTTCCCTCCCAACCTGAGTTCTCAATTTTTTTTTTTGCGGTACGCGGGCCTCTCACTGCTGTGACCTCTCCCACTGCAGAGCACAGGTTCCGGACGCGCAGGCTCAGCGGCCATGACTCACGGGCCCAGCCGCTCTGCGGCACGCGGGATCCTCCCGGACCGGGGCACGAACCCCCATCCCCTGCATCGGCAGGCAGACTCTCAACAACTGCGCCACCAGGGAAGCCCTGAGTTCTCTATCTTGATTGGGCAGGCCACAAACCTCAAGACCAGCCACGACTCCTCCCTTCTTCCTCAGGCCCAAACTGACGTTGAAGTCACCACTGACATTTCTATCAAGGCATCCATTTTTCCTGCCATCACACCTCACTCAGACTACTGTCTCCCCTACTGCATGCTATATAGACACCAGGATTATCTTCCTGAGCCTGAATGTATTTCCCTGCTCAAAAATTCTTCAACAGCTTCCCTTTCCCCACAGATTCAAGACCAAAGTCCTCAGACTCCAAAGTCGCCCAACTTGTATTCTTTTATCCTTTCTCTTCTACTCAATGGAAAGCTCTAGCCACAGCAGAATACCCACTCTTTCAAGAACATATGAAATTCGGCTCATTTGCTCAATGTTCCTTCAGCCTCAAATATCCTTCTTGTATTTAGTGTCTACCATGTGCAGGGCAGTTTTAAGTGTTGAGATGATGAACAAGACAGACGAGGTCCCTGTTCTCATGGAGCATATATCTCCAGCTCATCTCCAAGGCCCAGGCCAAATCCACACCTTCCCCCCAGTTCTCTACAATTCCTTATATTCAAAAGATGAGAATTCTTTTATACTCCTGGAGTATTTAGCACTGTTTGTCTTGTGTAACATTTATGTACAAACATATCTTCCAGCCTGGACTATAAACACTTTTTTTTTTTTTTTAACTTACTTTTGGCTGTGTTGGGTCTTCGTTGCTGCGTGTGGGTTTTCTCTAGTTGCGGCGAGCGGCGGCTACTCTTTGTTGCGGTGCACGGGCTTCTCAATGTGGAGCACAGCCTCTAGGCTTCACCAGCTGTGGAATGTGGGCTTAGTTGCTCTGCGGCATGTGGGATCTTCCCAGACCAGGGGTCGAACCCATGTCCCCTGCGTTGGCAGGTGGATTCTTAACCACTGCGCCACCAGGGAAATCCCTGGACTATATACTTCTTGAGGGTGAAAACCAGGTGGTCACTCACCTTTGCATTATGTAAGGGCTTGGACAGTGCCACACACATGGAAGAAACTTAATGTTTCTTGAGTCACATCAAGTCTATCCCAATCTGCTTCCATTTATGATTGAAAAAACACAAAACCAAAAAAAGTGTGGAACTTTGCTTATTTTAAAGAAAAGTAAAAACATCTTTTGGAGGGAGGTCAAAATCAAAAATTGTAATGGAAAGACAAAAGAAACAACCCCACATTATTATAAACTGAAACTTAGGCTTGTAGTCCATTTGAATACCTTGTGTTAATGATTCTACACTACTCCTTAAGAAATCGTGATCTAGAGGCTATGAGCTTCTAGTGAGCAGACTTCTACATAGTCACTTGTCAGCAAATGGTTTCCCACCGTGGGCCAGAAGTCTCATTCCTGTAACATTAGAGAGCTGCCCATTAACCAGCCTCTAAGGGGACCGTGGAAACTGGAGAATGAACAGTCAAGCCTTTCATTAGTGCCAAAGGCAAAGGAGCACCCCTAGAAAAATAACTTGGAAGCAGCCTCTAACAGGCTTATCCACAGATGGAGGCTTGATTTAGGAAAGATATCAACACTATTTACCCTTTTAAAAAGTCAGGATTGAAAAACGACAAATTTAAAATCTGACATATATGAGAAAAAGGGACTGTCCTTTAGACTAAAGAGATTTATGCAACCCATGATCTTCAATTGGATCCTGGTTTGCACATATCAAATGTAAAAGACAGGGGCTTCTCTGGTGGCGCAGTGGTTGAGAGTCCACCTGCCGACGCAGGGGACACAGGTTCGTGCCCCGGTTTGGGAAGATCCCACATGCCACGGAGCGGCTGGGCCCATGAGCCATGGCCGCTGAGCCTGCGTGTCCGGAGCCTGCGCTCCACAACGGGAGAGGCCACAACAGTGAGAGGCCCGCGTACCACAAAAGAAAAAAAAAAAAAAGTAAAGGATATTTTTGGAACAATTGGGAATTTTGTATATGGACTGGGTATTAGATGATATTAAGGGATTATTAATTTTTGTTGGCTGTAGTACATAGAAAAAATGTTCTGTTTTTTAGAGATATAACCTAAAGTTTAGCATGGGTGGAATATTATATTACATATGTTCTTTAAAATACTTCAGTATAAAAGAAGTTATAAAACCAACCAACCACAGTCACTAAAAGAAAGTACAACATTCTGGAGAATAGCTAGTTTCCTTCATGCTCACTTTCTCAATGGGTAGTCTATTCAGTTGGGGCAGGTCAGGGTCAGCTTCTCCACCATGGACACCAATGCTCTCCAGAAGCAGTGAAAGAGCCTTGGGGAGCCCCACTCAGGGGAGCCTTGCATTAGAAGGCACATGGAGAGGGATCTCTTCTGAAGAGCCTTCCTCCCTTTGTTATAGTCTCTTATTCTGTTATTATCAAAATGAAGAGAGAAAATTATCAGCTTACCATTCACTATAACGCATCAGGAGATCTCCTGGTGATATAATGAACCACGTCTTGCCTCTGGTTTAGGAATACTTCTTTGACTAGAATCACAGATAAATTCCAGGCTTTGCAGCCAATCTGAAAACTGAAATTTTGCCTTTGTTTACTGCTCCACTGTAGTTTTCTCAGTCTCAGCTTCCTTTATGTCAGCCCGTTAGACAAGGAGGAAAACAGTTCTCCAGCTGTGAGAATCTTAACAAATATTTTATTAACACATACTGATGTATTCCTGGGATATAAGAGTCCTCAAAACACTGCCCCCACTAAAGACACTAAAAATGCTCAAGTCCTGGGTCCTCAGTTGAGTTTTGGAACCATGCACTCCTTGAACAGAGCCAGGGTCGCCCTACCTCTCCCAGCCCACATCCCTGTGCTGCAAACAGGTTTTCCCCTCAGTCAGATGCAGATGATGACATGCATGCCTTTGCAAGGGCAGGGGCTCCTTATGATTAAACCAGAATGGAGAAAAACTTAGCATCAGCTGCTCAAAAGGGAATTCAGGCTTCATTTTTCAAAGCCACTCATTCCACTTCTCTGCAGGAAGGGCTGGAATATCTTCAGGATGAGGATAAAGATTCCCACTGCCGGAATATTCGGAACACCTTCCTCGATTTCTCAGAGAGACTCTATAAATAAAAAAGCTCATTATTAGAGATTAAATTCTTTTATAGAGACAAAGGATGGGTAATAGCTTTAAGGTGTGGTCTGTAAATTTCTCCCACCATGATCTACATATGTCTAGGAGTGAGTAAAACCAGTTAATCTTATATTGTGCTACATATAATATACACCTAAAGCCAGACTAAAAATTAGGAAGCTTGAGTCTACTGTTAGATTACTGCTAACATACTCTGGAGCCTCTAAAGTAAGGCTTATGTCCTCCTCCAAGCACCCGTATGCGCCCTAATCTTTGAATGTGAGGATGACACTTGTGACCCAGCATCAGTGCAGCACTCATCTCGCACTGATTTCGCGTCTGTGATGCTGAATTGGCCCTATTCATCATCTCTTGTGAACAAGGATTCATATTTGCAAGATGCCTAGCTGGTGCTAATAGTATAATCTAAGGCCAAGGAATGAAACAAAGTTAAATGACCCTTAAGAGTTTAAACTATGACCTTGGCCTTCTCAGACTCATGATTTAGCCAGCAGAGCTAATAATAGGAAGAATCTCACTGCCACTTGATCTCGTCTGTGAAGTGACCTGAGATTCTGAGAAATGGTGTTACAGGGAGACAAAACAGTTCACTAAAAGATAAAAGTTCTCAGTGAAGCAGAACATGTGGTTCTCTCTGCCTTTGAGAGTCATAGTGAAAAGCACAGGGTCTCAGTGAGAGCACAAACATATCTAGCAAGATAATCCATAAAGTTCACTCCAATTCCTGACAGAAGATGACATTTTCACTGTTTTCTTATACTCTTTGCGGCTGAATGTCTCAATAAAATGAGTTCCAGGAGGGAAGTTTGAACTCTTGTGACTGAGGGCGATTTAGTTAATACAGTGACACAGCTGAGAGATTTAAGTTGAAAAATAGTATAAACTTTTTTCTAACTTCAAGATCCTTTACTGCAGAGCTTCTAAGTTTTGTACTTCCCAGTCATAGCAGCTGTGGGGACTCTTAAAAGACAAGTTGTTAAAACGGACCTTCAAAGGTCCTGCATGCCACGCAGTACGGCCAAAAAAAAAAAAAAAAATTAAATTAAATTAAGTTAATTAATTAATTTATCTTTGGCTGCAATGGGTCTTCGTTGCTGCATGTGGGCTTTCTCTAGTTGCGGCGAGTGGGGGCTACTCTTCGTTACGGTGTGCGGGCTTCTCATGGCGGGCTTCTCTTGTTGCAGCGCACGGGCTCTAGGCATGCGGGCTTCAGTAGTTGTGGCTTGCAGGCTCTAGACCGCAGGCTCAGTAGTTGTGGCGCACGGCCTTAGTTGCTCTGCGGCATGTGGGATCTTCCCAGACCAGGGCTTGAACCCGTGTCCCCTGCATTGGCAGGCAGATTCTTAACCACTGAGCCACCACGGAAGCCCCTGAATGCACATTCTTGGGCGTCTAGCATCACTATAGCTCCCTCCAGTGGAATTCTGTGACCCTACAAAACCATGAATCTGGGAATGCTTCTGATAAACATTTGCTGGCAAGTATTATTTTACTTTGTCCTTGGAGGGAACAGAGGTCAGAAATTATTATATTTACACTAAGCAAGTTACATGGCAAATTTGGGAATGAGCCAGTAAAGGAAAGAGAATGCAGTTTTTTGTTTTGTTTTGTTTTTTTTAAATTTTATTTATTTATTTATTTGGCTGCACTGGGTCTTTATTGCCATGCGCAGGCTTCCTCTAGTTGCGGTGAGTGGGGGCTACTCTTTGTTGCGGAGCATGGGCTCTAGACGCGCGGTCTTCAGTAGTTGTGACTTGCGGGTTCTAGAGCACAGGCTCAGTAGGTTGTGGCACGCGGGCTTAGTTGCTCCGTGGCATGTGGGATCTTCCCGGACCAGGGCTCAAACCCATGTCCCCTGCGTTGGCAGGCAGCTTCATAACCACTGCGCCACCAGGGAAGTCCAGAATGCAGTTTTTGTGATTCCTTAATGCCCACCCTCCTCTCACTTCCGTCCTTTGCACAGAGCAAACACTTGAGTTGTTTTCTCAGCTGTCATGACGGGTTTGCATTTACCCACAAGTGTCACCAGCAGCAGTCACTGCTGTGATGGCAGCTGAGGGTCAGTGCACAGGGGGCCGCGGAACACAGCAAAGTAATGTGCCCACCATAAGGAATGAAATCAAGGTCGTGGTGGTGGAGCACAGTGCTCCATCCTGACAGCTAAGTTAACTGGCCAGGCTCCAAGTGCAAGTGACAGTAACTCAGATGGAAAAAGCAGCTGCTCTGCAACACTAGCAGCAGCCTGTTATCTCTTTCTGTTTCTGTATTCCTTTTCTACTTCGAGTCATTTGAGTGGAGAAGACAAAGAGTTTATCAGAATTCGGTGGAATGCCATATGCTAAACTGCAGAAAGAATGAACCAGTCCCATGCCTGTTCTCTAGGATGCACCCAGACTGTGTCTACCTTGACTTATGAAAGCTGTGGGCAGGCAGGGTGCTAATTATAGGACCAGCCTCCTCTCCTCATCCCATAAACAGGAAGTGCTGCACATGGTCAGGGCAATGGCTTATCTCACCATGGAGTCGGTTTCAGTTGGCTGGTTAGACTCTTTGTGGGCCAAGAGGATGTTCAGCACTGCCTTCCAGCCTGGCTCTGCCGGGGTGCTGGCATCTACCTCAGTTCCACCATTCTCCCTGGTTTCTTTTCCAAATGTGATATTCACCCAAGGACACCAGTCTCTATGCTGAGAAGTGGGATCAAAGAAGCTTCGGGAAGATGTGTCCTGAGAGAGGAGGAAGAGGAATCCGTGTTAATGAAGGGCAGATACTATGTAAGTTCAGGGAGGCATTGCTGTAAATTGTCAACTCTAGAATCTCACAATGCCCACGTTTCTAGTCTTACGTTCTCCTTTAAACTTCGCCTATGTATTTCCCTCTCACTTTTAAAATTCTTTAACTCCCTTTGTGTTAAACCATCCCTTATCAGGTCTATCCTCTTTTCTCACTACTGTCCCTTGGGCAAGACAAATTTATTACATTGCCAGAAGATGTCCCAAAGAAACAAATGGCAAAACCCTTAAATTTTTTTTCCCTCTGGTCACCCAACTGTCCCATCTTTAAACTTATTCTCATGGCCTCCTTATAGCCACAGGACCAGTCTCAGCTCATGCCTGCTTCTCTGTGCTACATGGTGAGGGCTTGGGTGCTGCTGTGCTCAGGGACCTCCACACATGCAGGCAGACTCACCGAGCTGCTGGAAGAGCAGAGGCGAGCCCGTTTGGCTCTCCGAAGAGGACTAGATGGCACTTCTAGGCCAGTGGTGTCTCCTGTTCCCATGCTTCGTGTCACTGGGCGGGTTCTGGTGGTGGGGCTAGCGGCCTCTGGCTCAGGACGGTCAACAGGACTGGAAGAGTCCAAGCTTCGAGTTCTAGAGACAATGGGACCTGGGCTCCTTTCAGCCTGAAGGAAAGGGGAGATGATGGAAGTACCCTAATGACATTAATGACCACGGTCAGGAGAAATATTTCTAGAAGCATGTGAAAGCTAATATTTTTAAAACTATAAGAATTTAGTTTCTGAACTGTTTACATAACTAAACTCTTCAAAGAATATTAGATTTCTATACAAAATAATGAATTTAGCATCTCCATTGCAACTGGTGATAAAACCACTCTGTAATATTCTTGTCAATGCGGTTATAAGTGAAGTTCAACCTAAGTTAATTATACAACCTAAGTTAATTTCCAACTTTTCTGCCAACAACACTTCTGGTAAGAATGCTGTTTTTAAAAAGTCCACCCTGAGCGCTTCCCTAGTGGCGCAGTGGTTGAAAGTCCGCCTGCCGATGCAGGGGACATGGGCTCGTGACCCGGTTTGGGAAGATCCCACATGCCGTGGAGTGGTTTGGCCCGTGAGCCATGGCTGCTGAGCCTGCGCGTCCGGAGCCTGTGCTCCGCAACGGGAGAGGCCACAACAGTGAAAGGCCCGTGTGCTGCAAAAAAAAAAAGTCCACCCTAGGACTTCCCTGGTGGTCCAGTGGTAGTGGTTAAGACTCCATGCTCCCAATGCAGGGGGCCCGGGTTTGCTCCCTGGTTAGGGAATTAGATCCCACATGCTGCAACTAAGAGCCCACATGCCGCAACTAAAAGATCCCACACACTTCAACGAAGATCCCATGTGCTGCAACTAAGACCCGGCACAGCCAAATAAATAAATATTTTTTAAAAAACAGAATAAAATTTGAAAAAATAAATTAAAAGTCCACCCCAAACAAGCCAACTAAGTCTATACCTGCTCTGAGCCTGGGGAAAACGTGGCATCCTGGCTCCGAGTCATCATCCTCCGAGGAGAATCAGGCACCAGAGAGAAGCGCTCCGGCCGGCACTCAGAGCCTGGGATGGGGGAGCTGGTCAGACCAAAGGAGGCATCCAGGTCGCTCATGGATGACTCGATCTGCTGGAAGCCCCAGAGTCCCACCTTCCTCATACACTGTGAACATGTTATCAGAGAGAGCTGCATGGGTTCCAGCGAAGAACTAGGTAGGAATAGAAAAAAAAGTGCGTTTTCTCAGAGGATAACATTTTCAAGGGACTAAGCATAATGATCTGTGAGTATGCTTCATCTCATCAAACAAATCTCTGAAACAGGCCAGGGGACTGGGAACCACCTCCTCTCAGGGCCCCGCCCTCCGATCCTAGGACCCAGCTTCATCATCTCTCACGTATTTCCTACAGAAAGATCTAGGGGCCTTAGCATGCTCTCTATGGCAAGCCTATTTTAAAGGTAAGTTTTATAAATTTCTCATGTCCCTTTTAAAGTTTGTCTGTGTAAATGAAAAGTATTGCTTAATCTACCAAAGAAAGCATATTTAAAGTAAATCAAAATTGGTCTGACAGTCTTCTGTCTCAGAGGGAGTCTGCTGAACTGAGCAGCTGGAATGCAGACACCAACTTGGGGCCTAGAGGATTCCAGCTGGTGCTTCCTTCCGTACTTCTTATCAATTAAACTGATTTTTCCTTTCTAAAACTAGAAAGGAGCTTCACTGTTTATAGGAACACGAATTCCCAGCTGGGAAGTGATAGTAAAAGAAACAAAGTTCAGGCGTGTTCAAGAATTCCTGAGTTCTAATTCTGGTTTTGTTACTCATTCTTTCTATCCCTCCTCCACCCCCTTAGTTTTTCTTTGTCACTGTTTTTCTCACAGGAAACACCATGTGATCTCCAAATGCTAGGAGTAACTGCTGTGTGTGGGTATATAATGTTGTCACAGTTTATGTCCCCAGGCAAATTCACTAACCTACACGCCCAGCCACACACGGAAAGAATACAGGCAGTGACATGGATTTGGATGATGTCTGAACCTAGTTTGGTTGCAGTTTTTCTCTCATCAGTTCCGTGATCGAGTTCATCTTCAACCAGGTTCAGGAGAAGACTGATCTTGTCTTCTGTCAAGCACTACAAAGGAATCAAGAGAAAAGACTTAAAGTTTCAACCACCATGAAAAGTCATAGATAATGATGTACCTAGGTGGTACAAGGCAAAAATCATGAAATAAATGACAAACACGAAAACAATTCTCTTCACTGGAGAAGACTTACTTCCAGCACAGGCTAAGGTATCACACAGAAGCTTCCTGAACTGCCCTGGATCTGCTGATTGAGAAAGGGAGCAGTGTTCCTGGAACTACCACATCTTCTCTTAGTACTAACTTGTTTTCAAATCACCAATTGCATATTTTCCCTGAAACCTGTAAACTTCAAACCCAAATAATCACAACAGACTACTACTAATTTCTTGGCCTGGCAATGAATTTACTTTTGACACCACAAAAGACCTTGCCACAGTCTTTACTTTTGTTCTAAGAATAAGAAAGCATTATGACAGGGTGAAAACACTTTCATTGACTAGAGACAGGAGGACATTTATAATAGGCATCAGAGGCTAACAGTTTGGTGCTAAAATCCATAATAGCTTCTCAACTTGAAGAAGCAAAATAATAGCTTCTATTTCCTACAGTAAAGTTTGTCTTGACAGAATACCCACAGGATGATGAAATGGGACAGTAAATATTCAGTTTCAAAGTGCAGATAGGACAGAGCATTTCAAAATTTCTATTTACAAGGGAAAAGGGAGTTTATAACTTCTCCAGCACTCTCTTTTGGAAAATAGTATGCGATAAACCATATGAAGCCACATTTCAGTATCTTCTGTTAAATGTTTAAGTAACAAATTGAGATAAAATTGAATTTACGCCACTTAAGGAATCCCATCTAAAAGTTTAAATGGAACTCACTTATTTAAACCCTCAAATCCTCTTTACGGTAGAGATTGAAAAAGGTCAGTTAAGAGACAAACAAGTAGTTCTCTTCTTAGCTATCTGTAGCCTCTTGTCATTAAAAGAAATGATTCATGTTGGCGACAACTGAAGGCCACTGTATGCTAGCCAAGAAAAACTCACCATAGTTTTTAACTCCTCTGGCCTCAGGGAAGGAAGCTGGAAGTCCAAGTGACAAAGGCTGTGAAAACGATCTAGGAATTCACTAACAAGAACCGCAGGTTCATCCAATGGCAACATCCCAAATCGATCTGTGGAAAAAGTAAACTGGGAGATTATATTGGTACAAATTATAAAAAATAAAAAGCATGTATAGAACAACAGGGGAAATGTAAATTGATGATATTCGATGATATTAAGAAATTAACAATAACACCTAGACTTGTGATAATCAATTAAAATAATGTAACTGAAGTGCTAAAAATAGTTCCCAGTGTACAGTAAGTGCTATGTATCACAGTTACTTCATCATTATTATCATTATTTATCGCTTGTTTTTTAGGATTGTTTTAGGTATTGTTTTCAGGTTTAATCTCAGTAATGTTTTATTTTCCTTAAGGGCAGAGACAATATCTCACAAAATTTACAGATTTCTCATTACTCCTACCAATAGATATATATATATTTAAATTTATTCATTATTTTTGGCTGTGTTGGGTCTTCGTTTCTGTGTGAGGGCTTTCTCTAGTTGCGGCGAACGGGGGCCACTCTTCATCGTGGTGCGTGGGGCCTCTCACTGTCACAGCCTCTCTTGTTGTGGAGCACAAGCTCCAGATGCGCAGGCTCAGTAGTTGTGGCTCACAGGCCTAGTTGCTCTGCGGCATGTGGGATCCTCCCAGACCAGGGCTCAAACCCGTGTCCCCTGCATTGGCAGGCAGACTCTCAACCACTGTGCCACCACGGAAGCACCCAATAGATATTTGCTATTATTAAATAATATTAATTTTCTGATGCTAAAAGATCAGTTATCAGAGTACTGATTTTTATTTCTCAACAACAAAATGATTACAGTATGGTTTTTAATATCATTTGATAGAGCTAAACTTCTAGTACTTTGGGTCTTAAAATGATTACAGTTTCTTGGGTCCCAGAATCAAATGCCCTAATATTTAAAATCCTTATCATCTCACTCTAATACTACACTTTGGTTCCTAGAAACCCCATAATGCAATTTTCAAAAAAGAATTAATTTACTTGATGGGGGCAGGGAAATCCTTTCACAGTGTATATGTATATCAGATCACCACATTGCATACTTTTTAAAAAAATAAATTTATTTATTTATTTATTTTTGGCTGCGTTGGGTCTTTGCTGCTGCGCGTGGGCTTTCTTTAGTTGCGGCGAGTGGGGGCTACTCTTCGTTGTGCCGTGCGAGCTTATTGCAGTGGCTTCTGTTGTTGCAGAGCACAGGCTCTAGGCACATGGGCTTCAGTAGTTGTGGCGCACGGGCTTAGTTGCTCCGCGGCATGTGGGATCTTTCCCGACCAGGGCTTGAACCTGTGTCCCCTGCATTGGCAGGCAGATTCTTAACCTCTGTGCCACCAGGGAAGCCCCCTGCATACTTTAAATATCTTACAATTTTGTCAATTATACTTCAATAAAGCTGGAAAAATAAACAATAAAAGAAAAAGAAATTACTGATTTTTTTGGATAGAGCTGTGATAGTACTTTTGTGATTATGTTTATTTTTTGGCCACACTGTTCAGCATGCGGGATCTTAGTTCCCAGACCAGGGATCAAACCTGTGCCCCTGCATTGGGAGCATGGAGTCTTAAGCACTGGACCACCAGGGAAGTCCCTGTGATTATGTTTAAAAAGCAGAGTCTCAGGAAAGGTTTCTTAGAAGAAGTCAGGTCTAAGCTGAATTGGAAAGACCAACAACAGTGTGTAAAAGTAAAGCCCTAGAGGATAGCACATGTGGGGAATTCTAAATAGTCTCACAGGGTTGGAACACAGTATTCCTGTGGGGAGACTAGTCGGAGAGAAGGTTAAAGTATAGACAGCAGCCAGACCATGATTTTATTAATGTATGTGATGAGAAACTACTGGAAGATTTTTTAAAAGGAAGAAGTGAAAGTGATATTATAGACAGTATGTATTAATTTAGAGCAGAGACTAAGGGGTCAGTCTGGATGCAAAGAAATAAGCTTAGCAGACATTAAGGTGATTTAAAGTAGTAATCCCTCTAAGATATGAGTGGCATAAGGATGGAGAGAAGGAGCATCAATTTTGAATGAAGGAACACTATCAAAGCACACCAACATCTGCATAATGGGAGACACAGAAGAAGGACAGGGAAAGGGGCAGAAAGAGTATTTGAAGACATACTAACTGAAAACTTCCCAAATTTTATGAAAAACAGTAATCTATACATCTAAAAGCTCAAAATCTGTGTAAGCAGAGAAGGGAAGAGCGAATATGCTAAATAGAATCAGAGTAGGTAGGAAGTGTACCAAGTACAGGAAGGATTGATTAGCACTTGTGATGACACATAACTTGGTGAAAAGGGTGTTCGAGTTACAGTCACACACAACAATCATGTACAAAGATGGTTTGACAGGAGGTTCTAAAATGAATAAGCTAGTTTTCCCAAATGGAAAGTTAACTAGATAAACACTATCCCTCATCTCCTAGAAGACTAAAATTTTAGATGGCCCTACTTATTATAAAGCTTCAAACATGCTACATGTGACAACATGGATTAATTAAAAAAAAGTTGACTCCCCTTACAAAAGTAGGTTGCAGAATATATATAGAATGATAACATTCATAGAAAATTTTAAAACAAATAAATAGTGCCATATATATTGCTTCTAGATACATGTAAATGTTGTAGACATAGAAACCATGTAAGCAAATCATGGACACCAAGTTCAGGATAGTAGTTATTACAGGACAGGGAGGCAGGGAATGAGATTGGGGAAGACTACACAGCTGTATCTGTAATTCTTCCTGATTAACAGAAAGAAAGCAGGGTGGGGTGGTTTTGCAAGGATAGCAAAATGTTAGTATTAGGTGGGGTTGGGTGGTAGATACAGAGATGTTTCTTATATTATTATTATCTACAATTTTTTCTCTACTTGAAACACTCCACAATTTTAGAAATTACTCAAAAAGTTAAAAATAAAACAAAGAGACACTTTCTATATTCAAGGGTAACAAAATATTCCTTAAGAGTTTATCAAATTATTTAAAGTTGAGACTTCCCTGGTGGTGCAGTGGTTAAGAATCCGCCTCCCAATGCAGGGGACACAGGTTCGATCCCTGGTCTGGGAAGATCCCACATGCCGCAGAGCAACTAAGCCCGTGTGCCACAACTACTGAGCCTGCGCTTTAGAGGCCGTGAGCCACAACTACTGAGCCCTCGTGCCACAACTACTGAAGCCCACGTGCCTAGAGCCCGTGCTCTGCAACAAGACAAGACACCGTGATGAGAAGCCCGCGCACCACAACAAAGAGTAGCCCCCGCTTGCCGCAACTAGAGAACGCTTGCGCACAGCAATGGAGACCAAACGCAGACAAAAATAAACAAATAAATTAAAAAAATTTAAAGTTGTTGCAAGCAACCAAATAGGTCAAAAAAGTCATTAATTTAAAAAGATGTATCATTTTACTAGAAAAGTCAGGTAATAAAAAACTGAAATCAATGAGAAAGGTGTGGACTTTTAAAAAGTGAGGTTTAATAATAAAACAGAAACACGTCCTGATGACCAGTGGCTTTGGTTTAACAAAACTTGGGAGAAGAAACCAGGTCCCAACACCTATCTGATCATCTTCTAATTCAGGATTTGGTCTGATTGTTACAACCCTAAGAAAGTACCACTAAAAACCTATGAAGGGAAAAGAGTGAACAGAGAAGAAATTAATCCCATCATGAAAATGTCTTCACATAAGTTTAAATATGTGTTTTACAATTAATGTATGTGTATATTTTGTCTACTTTAAAGTATACGATATGCTCAAAATAATCAGTCCTAATAAATTAGTAATTGTAATTTAAAATGTTTACAGTGATTTAATTTAGTTTGTAATTATTGGTAAATGTTAGAAAAAAATTACCTTCACAATTTTATTAGATATGCTTAATAAATGCAAGCATTAAAGTATAAATAGTTGAGGTGTTCTTTTCTCCACACAAAAGTCTCTTGAATGTCAAAAAAACAAATCAAGGGGGCTTCCCTGGTGGCGCAGTGGTTGAGAGTCCACCTGCCGATGCAGGGGACACGGGTTTGTGCCCCAGTCCGGGAAGATCCCACATGCCTCGGAGCGGCTAGGCCTGTGAGCCATGGCTGCTGAGCCTGTGCGTCCAGAGCCTGTGCTCCCCAACGGGAGAGGCCACATCAGTGAGAGGCCCGCGTACCGCAAAAAAAAAAAAAACAAATCAAGGGATGATATAATTGGAAGGTCATATTTGAGATCTATTTAGGAGGTAGAATGGATAGGACCAGCTGGTGATGATAAGGAGGGGCATCTAAGGTGACTTTCAGGTTTTTGGGTAGCATAACTGGAGGGGGAGGTAAGTAACATCTACCAAGATGGAGACAACATAAGAAGTGAATAAAGTTTTAAGCATAAGATGAAGAAATCAGTTTTGTATATTTTGAGTTCTAGGTACCTGTAAGATTTTAACTGGAAATGTTTAGAAGGTAGTTGAAAATATGAGTCAAGTTCAAAAGAGAGATCTGAATAGAAGTCAGAAGTCTTCAAGTAGGTAGCTGAAGTAGCTGAAGTCACAAATGGGACCAAGAAAGTAGAGTGTATTG
Source organism: Neophocaena asiaeorientalis asiaeorientalis (assembly GCF_003031525.2). Classification (NCBI taxonomy): domain Eukaryota; kingdom Metazoa; phylum Chordata; class Mammalia; order Artiodactyla; family Phocoenidae; genus Neophocaena; species Neophocaena asiaeorientalis. The sequence goes on along the minus strand of NW_020172271.1, from coordinate 417,314 downwards.
TACAACATGGGAAATACAGCCAATATTTTGTAATAACTATAAATGGAAAGTAACCTTTAAAAATTGTACAAAAAAATTAAAATGCAAAAAAAAAAAAAAGAAAGTAGAGTGCATGGTAGCAAGAGTTCGCAACCACCAACATAGGCCTTAGCAGATAGAGAATCTATCTCTGCCCTGGGTGCACTGGACAGAGAAGATTCAAACACGCATAGGACTGAGTTTTGTTATACTACACCGTGAAACAGCTAGGCCAACAGCAGGAAATCCTTGTTATACAGTCATTTTCACTTTAAAAATTTTATTTCTTAATAATTTCTTTCCTATCACCTCTTCACATATCAGTAGATGGCACTCTACGGTCACTTTCCAACTATTTTTTCCTCTTAGTGGTCACTCATGGAATATTCCTGGGCATCAGTGACCCTGGAATTAGCCTGAGCTGTCCTACTGAAATAAAAAACATACCTACATGGAGCTGATTTCCTGTCAAGCATGAAATAGATGAATTAATAGTGCTGCATTGTAAACATGGGTCCAAAGAGTTTTGTCCCTGGTCTTGGTGAGCCCCCTGGCGGGCTCGGCTGTTGAAGCTGGTTACTCAGCAGGAATATGCCAACACGACCAGCAAAATAAAAGCAAATCCCACTTGAGACTACGTCTTGGGCTCCCTTGTTCTGAAGCATTTTGTGCACACATCAGTGGTTTCTGATTCGAGAGAGAGTGCGTACTGCCACAGCCCTTACATGAGAAGGACAAGAGGAGCCTGCACCTGGCCTCTCCAGACCCCTTACCATGGGGCAGTCTTTGGCTGTGATGATATCCTTACTTCAGTGCTACTGATATATTGTGCTGTTTTACTGTAAAAAACTGTAGATTTGTGATCACTCTAATGTGGGGTCCCGTGAGTCTTCTTTAGCAACTGAACCATATTTAACTGCCACCGTTAGTGCCATTAGTGTACCAGGAAGCCTGGGTAGAACATGGGGCTGTTTGCTCTGGTGGGAAAAGCAGAGAGTCTGAGATCAGATAAAACCATGGTCATGGCTCCTCACTAGCTGGTTTTAAGACTTCTGATTCTTGGGACTTCCCTGGTGGCACAGTGGTTAAGAATCCGCCAGTCAATGCAGAGGACATGGGTTTGAGCCCTGGTCCGGGAAGATCCCACGTGCCGCAGAGCAACTAAGCCCGTGCGCCACAGCTACTGAGCCTGTGCTCTAGAACCTGCGAGCCACAACTACTGAGCCTGTGCGCCTAGAACCCGTGCTCCACAACAAGAGAACCCACCGCAATAAGAAGACTGCGTACCACAACGCAGAGTAGCCCCTGCTTGCCACAACTAGAGAAAGTCCACACGCAGCAACTAAGACCCAAGGCAGCAATAAGTAAACAAACAAACAAATAAATAAATAAATAAAATAGTAAAAAAGATTTCTGATTCTCAGTTTCCTCACCTAAAAATCAGGTTGATATCTACCTCCCAGGGCCCCTGAGAGGATTAAACGGGATAATGTATGTACGATTAAACCTTTGGCATATCAAATGCACTTAATAAATAACACAATAAGTGAATGAGTATTAGTTCTCTTGTAAAGCGCAAATAGACAGGAAGAAAAAGAAACTTCAAAGGCTAGATTTTCTCAAAGAAATAGACAATATGAGAAACGTAATGACCAGGGGTGGCGATGAACTGGGAGATTGGGACTGACATATATACACTAATATGTATAAAATAGATAACCAATGAGAACCTGCTGTATAGCACAGGGAACTCTACCCAATGCTCTGTGGTTACCTAAATGGGAAGGAAATCCAAAAGAGGGGATATATGTATACATATAGCTGATTCACTTCGCTGTACAGCAGAAACTAACACAACACTGTAAAGCAACTATACCCCAATTAAAAACAAATAAACAAACAAGCAAAAAAACAAAACAAAAGAACCCCGCATTGACCAAGAAGAGATGGTAAATGGGAAATTTTGTAAATAAGTACCTGGAGAGGGGCTGTCTGGCCAGAAACAGAACTTCTCATGGGCAGTACACAAGGCTTTCTTCAGCTCAGCACATCGCTCCTTATCTGAAACCCGAATAGATAACAATGCCTTAAAAACAATGTCTTGTATAGATTCAAAATCCAATGACCAAAAGCCTTTAAGAGTATAGATACAACTAAGAATTAAAATAACTCAGAAAAAATTTAAAGACATGAAATATTAGCAACTGAATCATCTTAATATTTTTCACAAAACAAGTTCTAAATCAAGATTCTGAAAGCAATAACAAAGGAGATATCATGTATCTTATAAGGCAGGCATTCCAAAATGTGAGCCTTCATAAAAGTCCTGTGTCTCTTAGCCTAAGTATAAATTTTGGAACTATAAAATAAACATACTGCTGTTAGTTTCCCAGAATACACAAAGTCAGGTTCACTCTAAAGTAGCTGAGCTTTAAAAAAAAAAAAAAAGTAATGACTAAAGCTAGTAATTAGGGTGAAGACAATCACAAATTCACCTTGTTATATACAGAAGTACACATTCTTTGATCAAACACAAGTGACTGGTCGTTTCAGAAAAACTAGTATAGGGCTTCCCTGGTGGCGCAGTGGCTGAGAGTCCCCCTGCCAATGCAGGGGACATGGGTTTGTGCCCCAGTCCGGGAAGATCCCACATGCTGCGGAGCAGCTGGGCCCGTGAGCCATGGCCACTGAGCCTGTGCGTCCGGAGCCTGTGCTCCGCAACGGGAGAGGCCATAACAGTGAGAGGCCCACGTACTGCAAAAAAAACAAACAAACAAACAAAAAAACACCTAGTATAGATATATTTTGAATATGGAGAAAAATGTAATTTGTACTTTATACTTACATCTGTCAAAATCAAAAGCTGGTTGTAAAGTGGCACAGAGAAAAGCTTGACAGCTGGAGCACTTCAGCATATCACATTCAACTGTGACCCAGCCATATTTTGCACAGACCAGTGGAGACAGCTCAGGGGGCTTACCTGCCCATTTCAAAGAGTATTCACATTAAGAAAAACAACATGCACGTACATTAAAATGAACAAGTCAGAAATGAAAACTTTAACTCAATGTATATAGGAATAAACACATTAAGAGGAAAAGCAACAGGAAGCCCTATGTATTTTATATGTTTTAAATGTTTATTTTATTATTGGTTGTGGGGTACAGTAGAAAAGCCATTCGCTTTTGCTTAATATGAAATACTAGGGATTTGAAAACACTAGTGAAAGCACTGGGATTTGCCTAAGCAGTAAGGGATGGTGAAGGTCAAACAAGCTAAAATATTTTATCACTCATCTCTGCTCTCCTATTGTATCACATCCACTTTTGCCTTCTGAAGAATAAAGTCAGTAAAATTAATAATATTCATTATTCCTCCCTACCCCAAATTTGATAGTTATATACTAACGTGTGTGTGGTACGTGTGTTTTAAGTAAGCTGAGAGCATCAAGAGCATCTGTAAGTATGTGCATGGGAAATATGTCCTAAAATATTTATTGATCTTTAATATTCAACACTCAGCTTTTTCTATTTTACCTATAGAACTCTTGTTTTACAGAGCACAGGGGAAAAAAAAAGGATAAAACATAAAAGATGCAGGAAAGTTCTATATTTTTACAAGGGATATAGGAACTTGAAAACATTCTAATAGCAGCAAAAGGAGGACTGAAGGCTAGAAACAGAATCTAAATATAAATGTTAAAGGAGTTTGGATTATGTAGAATAAAAGTAATAGAATCACTTAACTAGCTTAAGTTAAATAAATAATTATCATATCAAAGTGGCAATCAATTTATATCCAATGGGAACAAAAAAACAACAAAAGAAAATGATTTTAAATGCTTTGTCAATATCAGGAATTAATCCAAGGAACAGGAGTAGAAGCATGGTTAAAATACTTTCCCCTTCCTGAACAATTCAGTCCTAAAGCCACCAGGTGGTGAGCAAGGCAGAGGATTAAGCCAGGAGGTGGGGAGACAGCTCATCGCATGGTGTCAAAAGCCAAAAAAAAAAAGCCAAGTCGGGTAAAGAGGGAGTCCATACAGAGGGGGGCCTACCTTGGGGTGCTGTAGCCAAGTGGGGTGTAAAGAGCATCTACATGGGGCTCCCACTCACCAAATCAGGGGCAACTAGAATCTCAAAATATATAATAGTAATGGATTATGACCCATTGAATAAAAAAGGAAATCATGAGTCCATGCTGCTACAATAAGTTACATAAAGTTTGATGAGGAATGTAATATTTACATGGTTTCAAAGCACATCCCCACAAAGGTTTAATTACAAAGGAGGAAAAAGCTACTTTACAATGGAAAACACCGACAGACACTCCCTTAATCAACTGATCAAAATGATGATCGAGGGTAAAGGGACAGATCAAAATCATGTGCCACCTGACAGGATGCAATGAGAACACAGCGTTACTTCTGTGATATTCCTACATAACCTGAATCTAATCATAATGAAACATCAGACAAATGCAAGTTGAGATACACTCTATAAAATAACTGGCCTACGATCTTCAAAAGTATCAAGCTCATGAAATTCAAGGAAAAACTGAGGATTCTCAACTGGATCCTTTTGCTATAAAGAACATTATTACTACAATTGATGGAATGATTATGATGTAAGGGTTATATGGCAGTAATTTATTATGTGAATTTCCCAATTTTGATGGTTTCATTGTGGTTATGTAAGAGAAAGTCCTTGTTTGTGGGAAATATTTGGGGGTAATGAGGTGTCACTTTGGCAACTTACTTTCAAGTACTCACATGGAAGTTCTTTGTAACCTGTGCAATCTTTCTATAAGTCTGTAATTGCTTTAAATTAAAAACACTCTAGCAAATAGAAAATGGCAAAAGTGATGTGATGTCAGTTGAGACCTAGCTTCTATCTTGCTCTCTCTTGCTTGCTCACTCTGACTGAAGCCCGCTGCCACGTTGTGAACTATCCCTGTGAAGAGCCCACGGAGCTCCAGCCAAATTTCTTACCAAGTTTAATTCTAAAAATTAAAAACATCAGAGAAAGTGGTGTTACTCCTAGAAGAATAATTCCAGAAGCAGGCAGAAAGTGCAACTCACTCAAACCAAAAAGGATATAGAAAAGGTTTCCACTCTGCTAAAGAAGGCTTCTTTGCTTCTAGATTCCAATGGAGGTTCTTCTGCTCGGGGTGATCCATTAACTGACTGGAGTGTGGCAGATGTGTCCTTCCTAAAATAAAGTGGCAGAACTATTGGTAATCCTTTCAAGGCATCACTTTGCCTAAACGTTTTTTATCTAGCTTCTCTGCACATTGTATCATCAATCCCGCCACTCTGGATTTTAACCTTTCTAAATATCATTTCAGTCAGGTAATTTTTCTGTTTAACACTGTCAATAGTTTCACAATACTTACTAAGCAGAATCCAAATTCTTCAAACTGGCATTCAAATCTCCACAGTTTGGCCATAACTAAGTTTCAAGCAATTTCTACCTTGACCATACTCCACTAATCCTATACTGGCAAACTATGCTACCTCACTCATTGCTCTCCAACAGTATTTTGCATAATTTTTGTAAACACAAAATAAGACTCAAGGCTTCTGTGCATTATCCAATTTGAACCATCTTAGAAATTTAACTATTTTAACAGCAGAAAATGACAATTTTGATATTTCTACCTGGATTGATCCTTGCTATGCACTTCTTCCCCAAAGGAACTAATTTGAAAATTTAAATCAAAGTAAAGAATTTTAGCTATTTCATGAAAAAATTCAAGGAGAAAAAACCCAGCAAAACAATTCTTTTATATTCAGTGAAAGGCATTTCAACAGCACCTGGGAAGTGTAGAGGGAGGAACTACTGAAGACAAAAGTAATTTTATTAAAAGTAAGATTACACCAACTATTATAACTCAAAATAAAGTAATTTATTCTAAGAATCTTTCTGAGAGTGACAGCCTCAGGGAGGTATGGATCTTGGAAAAAATTCAGAGCTTCCATAAACTTGGATAGAAAAAAATGACATTTATTTTGGTATCCTCTAACTGAAATGTAGCATTTTCCTCCATTATGAATGAAGATAATTTAAAAAACCACAGTAGCATCAGCAGTACCTGTAAATTTGTCATCAATGGAAATCACAGGTATTTTGTCACCACATTATGGTTGTTGCACATGTTTTGAAATACCGTTTATGCTCTCGCTACTTCAAAATTATGGTAGATAACAGACCTATTACTAGATATTATTTAACTCTTAAATAATGAAGCGTTTTACTGCATCACTTTTTTTCTTTTACTTCTTGATAACTGCATTCCAACGTAATTGGTATCCTTTATAATCCTATGTAATTTACTTTATGCATTTAAAAATATAATTCTCAGAAGGTGTTCATAAACTTTACCAGGCTGCCAAAGGTGTCTAGGACTTAAAAAGGTTAAGAAGTCTCAGAGGAATCAGGTGCGCATATTCAGTTCGCGGTCCTGTCTTTTTCCTTCCTCCCAAAACCTGTCTTAAGGCAAAATTGCGCCCAGTACCTCCCGAGCAGAAGATTAAAGCCGACTGAGCGAAGGAACCCCAGTCTCTTCAAGATCCCAAGCCGCAGCCATTCCCATCGCCCGAGTTACAGACCCAGGGTATCCTACCCTGGCCTGAGTCCCCCAAACCCTTTCCAATCCGCCGTCGACAGACCCAAGGTGGACTCGCGGACTCACGCTTCGGCGCCTCCCTCTTCCGGGGCAATCCCCTCATCTATCAGCTGCCGGACTTTCTGGGGAGTCTCTTCTGGGGAGCGAACAACCGCACTACAATTCTTTTCGACCCCCGCGGCAAACGTTAGCCCCTCTGTGGGCGCCGCCATCTTGGTCCGTTTCCGAGTTGCTTCCCCGCGCGTGTGAAGGCTCAGGAACTTCCGTTCTGAGCGGTTAGGATCCTCTCTTGGCTTCCCACGCGTTGGCCCAAGCAACCTGCCGGGTGTCACCGCCGGGCCCAGCCCTTCCTGGCCATTTTAGAACGAGGTAGGGACTTCCCTGGCGGTCCAGTGAAGACTACGCGCTTGCATTGCAGGGGGTGTGGGTTCCATCCCCTGGTCGGGGAGCTTAGCTCCCGCATGCCCTGCGGCGTGGCCCAAACAAAACCGAGGTAGACCCTCGCGGGAGGGCTCTGGTTAAACACCAAGATTAGTCCTTTCTTTTATGTACGAGCATACTTGGCTTGATAAGAGGTTTTTAGAGCGCTGTCTTTCCGAGTTCAGCAGGGTTGAGGGGCCCAATTTAGTCTTAAGGTAATTAACTGATAAGACTCTCCTAAGTTTATCTTTTTACATGTGAGGGAATGGTGACAGTCACTTGAGAGTAAATAATTTAGAATCCTTAGAAACCGTGTTACGGGTGGGTTTAGAAGTCTGGCGTTTGCCGTTATCGAACACTTCCCTGCTTTGTCCAAAAATTATTTATTGAGGGTGTCCTACTGACGCTGTCCTCGGCGCTGGCAATGACAGCAGTGAATAAAGGAGACGTAATTTTTAGTGGAGTTAGACATTAAAAAAATACGTTTTCCTGAACTTTTGAAATTACAAGTGCTCCAAAGAAATCCCAAGGGTTAGGGTTAGGATAAAGGAGGACCTAATTCAGTCTACAGATTCTCCTGAGAGCATCTGTGCTGGAGTTAAAATAGATGAGATTGTGGAAAAGAGATCTACACAGACTCTAACAGCATCCCAAACTGGAAGGAGTTTGCCTCATATAATAAACAGAAAAAAGAGACTGATGTGACTGAGCAATGGACAACGGTAAAAGTGGGGCCACCCCCCCCCACCCCCGCCAGCTCACTCTCTGTGGGCTCCTAACTTCAGTAGTTGTTCCCGCCCACCAGGACTTTCAGCCTATTGATCTCAGCCTTTCCATTGTTCCGAACAACACCACCTTATTCTCTCCTTAGCCAGCTTCAGTTCCATGCCAATCATTATCATCATTCCTTTGCAAAATTTGCATATGGACAGAGAATTAGTTAATATTAAAGACTTATTTAGTTTTGTTATATGTGATAATGGCACTGTGATTATGGTTTTTAAAAGTCCTTACTGGGAATTCCCTGGTGGTTTAGGGGTTAGGACTCAGTACTGTTACTGCTGAGGACCCAGGTTCCATCCCTGGTTGTGTAACTAAGATCCCACAAGCCTCGTGTCGTGGCCAAAAAAAATCCTTACTTATAAGAGATACGTCTTGAGGTGTTTGTGGGTGAACTAGTATGATGTCTGGGATTTGCTTTAAAGTTCTGGAGGAAAAGAAAATGTGAGGAGAATAGATGAAAAAAAATTTTTTTAATGTTTATTTATTTACTTATTTGGCTGCTCCAGGTCTTAGTTGCAGCACTCGGGATCTTTACTTGCAGCATGCATGCAGGATCTAGTTCCCTGAACGGGGATCCAACCTGTGCCCCCTGCATTGGGAACGTGGAGTCTTGACCATTGGACCACAGGGGAAATCCCATGATGAAAAATGTTTTTAATTGTTGGATTTGAGTGATAGACTCATGGGGGTTCATTATATTATTCTTTCTATTACTGAGTATTTTTGACAATGTCATAAAAAAGCAAAATATATAACTGAAAATAATACATCCTCTAGAATGTACTCTCAGTTTCTTTGGACCTTTCTTGCTTTGTAGTACTCGTTTGGCAAAACCTCAATCACAGTAGAGTTCAGCATTCCACCACTCTGCTCCTGCACCCTGTCAGCTGAATACGGTTAAAGAAAAAATGCATGGCATTCTGACTTGTCTCTCTTTGTACTGTCGACCTCAAGTGGGCCCTTAATTCTGCCCAGTAATCATACTACATTTCCCTAGTGTACCTCCTCTCCTACTTTCATATTTCTCTCCTCAAATCTTCAGTGTCTCTTCGAATCCATCCTCCCTGTCTGCTGATGTCCTTGTTTCCTATTTCACTTAAAAAATTTAAGCAATCAGAAGAAAACTTACACAAATTAACACCACCGCATCTACCCACTAGCATGTGGAATACTGAGAATTTTTTAAGTTCCCGCATTCCCATGGTAGTAGCCAGAAATCAGAGCCAGTTTTAAGTTCAGTCTATTGATAACTCACCCCAGTGAACATGCTTTTGCAAGCCCAGAGACAACCCATTGATTCTGAAAATCAGCCAATCACAGACTCACTTCAGTACACACACCTCCAAGTGCCAACCAATCAACAATATCCTCATGCAAGTTATCACTTTTGCAGAGAATGTCAACACACTTAGACCTCTGAAAGGTCACCAATCCCTGAACTCCCCACTTTCTCTAAATCGAATATAAGATTAGCAGTTTGGTCTTCTCTAAACATGTGCCTGACAAGTATGACTCTCACTGCCTATAGTAAGCAATAAATGCAGCTTTGTCTTTTCATTTCATATATTGAGTGGTTGTCTTATCCTCTGATAGTACTTTACCTTTCCTCCTGTTACTATAGATCAGTGGCTCTCAAATGGGTGCAGTTTTGCCTCCCAGGGGACATTTGGCAATTTCTAGAGACATTTTTGGTTATTACAGATGGGGTGATGGTAGAGGCTGGTGTTGCTGCTAAACATCTTACAGTGCACAGGACAGCCCCTCACAACAAAGAATTAGCTCACCCAAAAATGTCAAACGTGTAGAGATTGAGAAAACTTGCTGTAGTCTGTGCTCCTACATAAGGCCAACCTCGTACACTCGGCCTAGTCCCCTCTTGCCTACTCAAGGACATTGCCCAGTGATTCTCCCCTCTACTGAACATTCACGTCAGCATTAAGATATTATTTCTCCCGTCTTCAAAATGAGACAAAACAAAAACCTCTGATTGCAGTTCCTCATCCAGATACCACTCCATTGTTCTGCTCTTCTTTACAGCAAAACTCCTTGAAAAAAGTTACCTATTCTCACTGATTCCTATATCTTCCATTCTCCCCCATTCCCTCTGCTTCAGCTACACTGGCCTCCTTACTAGGCCTTGAATTTAACAGATGTAGTCCTGCCTTGAGACATTTGCACTCCCTGTTCCCTTTGCCTGGAAGGCTCTTCCAGACACCCACGTGACTTTCTCCCTTACCTCCTTCAATTCTTTGTGACTTCTTTATTCAAATGTCACCTTCTCAGTGAGACCTACCCACATCACTCTATAGACACTTGCAACTCCTCCCCTCCCCAAACAGACACCTGGACTTCCTCTTCCACTTACGCTGCTCTGTTCTTCTCTATAGTGCTTATCTTCTTATAGCATATGTAATTTTCTTATTATGTTTACTTCTGTCTCTCCCCATCCCCACTAGAGTATAATCTTTATAATTTTCACAAGAGTAGGAGTTTTTGTGGGTTTTTGTTGTTGTTGTTCATTGCTGTATTCCCATTGTTTACAACAGTGCCTGGACCAGAGTACTCAATTAATAATTGTTAAATAAGTGTATGTTAACCTTCTAAAGGATTTAGACTTTATCCTAAAAGCCAAATGTAGCCATTGAAAGACTTTAAGCAACACAGTAGCATGCACAGTTGTGCATTTTGGGAAAAATCACTCTGAAGACTAGGTGATGAATGGATTGGAGCCAAGAGAGGATACAGAATGACCATTAGGGGGTTGCTAAAGAAACCCCAGCAAAAGATGATGATGGGCAAAGATAGCTGAAAGTGGGCAGATTCAAGGTACATTTTGGAGCTAGAAACAACAGGACGTGGTGATGGGTTATACATAGCATGTGAGGAAATAGATTTCAAGGAGGACTCCAAGATTTTGGCCTGAACAAGTATGTGTGTATATATATACATATATATATGTATATATACACATACATGTATGTATATATATACACACATATATACACACATATGTTTACATATTTACATGTGTATTTCCACACATACATATATATGTATATTTGTGTGCATGTTTGTGTATGGCAGACATTTTGTCTTTTTTCTATAATTTCCCAGTGCCTGGACATAATAGATGCTCAGAAAATGCCAATTTTAAGTCATGAGTCAATAAATACTTTTGAAACTTACAATTGTCAAAGAGTCACTTGGAAAATGTCATGTGGAAGAAAGAGTTTTAGAATCAGAGATGGCCCCGCCTCCCACTTCCATCACTCACCTTGTGACCTTGTGTTCGAGGGACCTGTGGTCATGAGATTAAATGGGATAACGTCTATGAAAGTGGTTGGCACATATCAGTAAGTTCTTGGTAAGTCCTAGTTTTCTTCCCAAGCATTTTAGTATAGGTGGTAGAGGCAGTGATGCAACCACCCAGATCCCCCTTCAGGAATGAGGAACTATTTCCTCCAGCCACTGGGAGTACCACCAACAGGAAACCCTTGGCTGTCAGTTCCCTTAGGAGTTATTGACTGGAGAGGGCCATTTTGCCTGAGGTTGCCACCCCCCTTTCTCAAGGATATCCTTCATCCAGTGATTGATCAAGACAGAGGTATAAAAGGCCTAGCCCCTTGCCCCAACTCTGGACAGTGCTAAAGGGCCATTAGCTTTAGAGTTTCCAGTAGGGTCCCCTGGGGCCTTCCTTGAGACTGCATCACAGTCCAGCCTCTCCACCTGCCCAATCCTGCTTCCTTCCCCTCCTTTCCATGGTCTTGGTCCCATGTGCCCTCCCCCAAAACTTTCATCATGTTAATCGCCCTCTCAGGGTCACCTTATCCATTTTGTTTGTCCCTGTGAAGCAGACAGCTCTGCTGATAGCTCCAGTTGTCAGACTGTCTTTATTGTGTTTTTTTTCAGGTGAGAATATACAAAAAATGTATGTGGATAAGCTTTTTATGCTATGTAGGACCTCTCCTCTTAAGTCAAACATGCGATGTTTGCTAGTATAATTCCTTCATGAAGTAGAAAAATTATCAAACAGCAAAATTTATATTTGTAGTGAAAATTTAGTTTCTATAAAACATGATACTTAATAGGCTTTTAATTGGGCACACATTTATCAAACATTTTGAATTCTTATGGGCTACTTTTTATTGATATATAACTAAAATAACATAAAATTCACCCTTTAATAAAGTGTACCTGTCAGTGACTTTTAGGATATTCACAGGTTTGTGCGACCATTATCACTATCCGATTCCAGGACATTTCATCACTTCAAAAAGAAACCCTGTCTGTACCCATTAGCAGTCACTCTCCATTCCTCCCTTCCCCCAGCCCTTGGCAACCACTAATCTTTTAATCACTATGGATTTGCCTGTTCTGAACATTTCATATAAATGGAGTCATACAATATGTGGCTTTTTGTGTCTGGCTCCTTTCACTGAGCATGATGTTTTCAAGGTTCATCTATGTTGTAGCATGTATTTGTACTTCATTCTTTTTTATGACTGAATAATATCACATTGTATGGATATATCATATTTTGTTTATCTTTTCATCTGTTGATGGACATTTGGGTTGTTTACGCTTTTGGGCTATTGTGAATAATGCTGCTATGAATGTGTACAAGTTTTTTGTGCAGACATATGTTTTCAGTTCTCTTACATATAAATCAAGGAGTAAAATTTCTGGGTCATATAGTAACTATGTTGGTTTTTGTTTTTTGGGTTTTCTTTGACCGTGCTGCGTGGCATGTGGGATCATAGTTCCCAGACCAGGGGTTGAACCCATGCCCCCTGCATTGGAGGTGTGGAGTCTTAACCACTGGACCACCAGGGAAGCCCAGTAACTCTATGTTTAACTCTCAAACTATTTTCCAAAGTGGCTGTACCATTTTACAATCCCATTAGCAATGTATGAGTGTTCTAAACTCTCTGCATCCTCACTGTTATTTATTATTGTCTATCTTTCTGATTTTAGATATCCTAGGGAATGTGGAGTGGTATCTCAGGTGGTTTTTTTTTTTTTTTCATTTATTTATTTTTGGCTGTGTTGGGTCTTCATTGCTGCACATGGGCTTTCTCTAGTTGCGTCGAGTGGGGGCTCCTCTTCGTTGTTGTGCGCGGGCTTCTCATTGAGGAGGCTTCTCTTGTTGCAGAACACGGGCTCTAGGCGCGGGCTTCAGTAGTTGTGGTGTGCGGGTTCTAGAGCGCAGGCTCAGTAGTTGTGGTGGATGGGCTTCGTAGCTCCGCGGCATGTGGGATCTTCCCGGACCAGGGCTTGAACCCGTGTCCCCTGCATTGGCAGACGGATTCTTAACCACTGTGCCACCAGGGAGGGAAGCCCCTCAGGTGGTTTTGATTTGCATTTCCCTAATGACTAATGATGTTGAATGTCTTTTCATGTGCTTATTGGCCATTTGTATACCTCCTTTGGAGAAATGTCTATTCAAATCCTTTGCCCATTTTTAAATTGGGTTTTTTTTTGTTGTTGTGGCTGAGTTTTAGGAGTTCTTTATGTATTCTTGATATTAAACCCTTATCAAATGTATGATTTGCAAATATGTCTTCTATTCTGTAGGTTGTCTTTTCACTTTTCTGATAATGTCCTTTGATTCATAAAATTTTTTAATTTTGATGAAATCCTATTTATCTATTTTTTCTTTTGTTGCTCATGCTTTTGGTGTCATATCTGAGAATCTATTGCCAAATCCAAGATAATGAAGATTCACCTCTATGTTTTCTTCTAATAGTTTTATGGTTTTAGCACTTATATGTAGGTCATTGATACACTGAGGATTAATTTTTATATATGGTGTGAGTTAGGGGTCTAGCTTTATTCTGGAAATCCAGTTATTGCAGCACCATTTGTTGAAGAGATTATTTCCCCATTCAATGTACTTGACACACATGTCAAAAGTTCATTGGCCAGGGCTTCCCCGGTGGCTCAGTGGTTGAGAGTCCACCTGCCGATGCAGGGGACACAGGTTCGTGCCATGGTCTGGGAGGATCCCACGTGCCGCGGAGCGGCTGGGCCCGTGAGCCATGGCCGCTGGGCCTGCGCGTCCGGAGCCTGTGCTCTGCAACGCGAGAGGCCACAGCAGTGAGAGGCCCGCGTACCGAAAAAAAACAAAAAAACAAAAAAAACCGTTGGCATGCTATAAAGCACAGGAAGCTCAGCTCGGTGCTCTGCTTCGACCTAGATAGGTGGGATGGGGGGTGTGGGGTGGGAGGTAGGTCCAAGAGGGAGGGGATATAGTATACATATAGCTGATTCACTTCATTGTACAGCAGAAACTAACACAACATTATAAAGCAACTATACTCCAATAAAAAAAAATTTGGCTTATTCTAATCAAAATGCAAACAAGGCTCAAACACTACGTTTGGTTGATATGTCTCTTAAAACTCTGTTAATCTGTGGGTTTCCTTTTCCTCCTTCTCCTTGAAATGTAATGGTGAAGAAAACAGGCTATTTGTTCTGTAGAGTTTTCCACATTATATATTTTCCAGGTTACATCCCTAAGATATCAATTAACATATTCTCTGTCCTTTTATTTCCTGTGAACTGGTAGTTAGAGCTAAAACTTTGACTTTATTCAGATTCTGGGTTTTTTTTTTTTTTTTGGTAAGAATACTTCATCGACATAATGTCTGCTGGTTTCTTTTTGCTGTACTAGCAGCCATTGATTATCATTGCTTAGATCTATTACGTCATTAGGGGTTACCACCCTCGCATTTTGTTTTTGTGTTATTTCATTTTGTTTTTTGACATTGACTTATTGGCAAGATCGGTCTAGCTATTATGGAGACTGTCCCTCTGGATTTGTTAGATCATTTCACATGCCATTTAACTTGTTCCTTTGTCCCCTGAAAGTTCCTATAAACTGGACATTAGCACTTATATCTTCATTAATTCAAGTTAATGTTTTTGGCATAATTACTCCATAGGTGATATTGTGTACTTCATATTATATCATGTTAGTGGGTATATATTGTCTGCATGCACTTATTTTGAAGGCCCCTCTCCAAAGCATGTTGATACCCATCAGTGTACCCACACTCCATGTTAAAAATCAGCTGTAACCTTTTTAAAAGGCTTTTCTTAAAAAAAAAAAAAAATTATTTATTTATTTACTTTTGGCTGCATTGGGTCTTCATTGCTGCGCAAGGGCTTTCTCTAGTTGCGTCAAGTGGGGGCTACTCTTTGTTGTGGTGCGCAGTCTTCTCATTGCGGTGGCTTCTCTTGTTGTGGAGCACGGCCTTTAGGCACGCGGGCTTCAATAGTTGTGGCTTGCGGGCTCTAGAGTGCAGGCTCAGTAGTTGTGGCGCATGGGCTTAATTGCTCCGCAGCATGTGGAATCTTCCTGGACCAGGGCTCGAACCCGTGTCCCCTGCACTGGCAAACAGATTCTTAACCACTGAGCCACCAGGAAGTCCTAAAAGGCTTTTAAAATAATTTAATAATTTTAAATTTAGTTCAGAATAAATCTTTAATTTTGTTCTTGGAATTTAAAATGGTTATATATTTATGTAACTATATGAGATGGTTTTCAGTTGATTGGTTAATATCATCTTATTTTTGTAGATTGTTTTCCTTCTTATTATGAAGAATTTTTAACATATACAAAGGTGGGCTAGCTCCCCATCCACTTCTCCCTCCTTATCAAAAGGACTGATAAGGATTGTGTTATCAAAAATTGTTTTTAATGAGATATAATTCATGTACCATAAAATTCACTTTTCCAAGTGTACAATTCAGTGGTTTTTAATATATTCACAAAATTGTGTAACCATCACCACTATATAATTTCGGAACATTTTCGTCACCCTAAAAAGAATCCCTGGGCTTCCCTGGTGGTGCAGTGGTTGAGGGTCCACCTGCTGATGCAGGGGGACACGGGTTCGTGCCCCAGTCCGGGAAGATCCCACATGCGGCGGAGCAGCTGGGCCCGTGAGCCATGGCCGCTGAGCCTGCGCGTCCGGAGCCTGTGCTCTGCAGCGGGAGAGGCCACAGCAGTGAGAGACCCGCGTACCGCACACACACACACAAAAAGAATCCCTGTACTCCTTCTTCTCTCCCCCAGCTCCTGGCAACCACCAATCTCCTTCTCTATAGATTTGCCTATTCTGGACATTTTTGAATAAACAGAATCATATAATATGTGGTCTTTTGTGATTGGCTTCCTTCACGTAGCATAATTTTTGAACATTTATCCATGTATCAGTATTCCACTTTTTTATTGCCAAATAATATTCTGTTGTATGGATATACCATATTTTGTTTATTCGTCAGTCCATGGACATTTGGGTTTTTTCTGTTTTTGGGCTGTTGTGAATAATACTGCTATAAGCAGCAATGTACACATCTTTGTGTGGACGTATGTTTTCATTTCTCTTGGGTATACACTTAGGAGTGGAATTGCTGGTTCCTATATTATTTTGAAGCAAATAAGTGACTTATATAATTTTATCCACACATATTTCAGTATGTATATCTAAAAGATAAGGACTCTTGGGGAATTCCCTGGTGGTCCAGTGGTTAGGACTTGGTGCTTTCACTGTCATGGCTGGGGTTCAATCCCTGGCCGGGGAGCTAAGATTCCACAAGCCATGTGGCACGGCCAAAAAAAAAAAAAAAGAAAAGAAAAGGATTCTTGTTAACATAGCCACAATAATATTATTCCACCTAAAAATTAACAATTCTTTATGTCATAAAATATTCAGTGTTCAGATTTCTAGTGGTCTCATCCATGCTTTTTGACCCAGTTTTTATGAATCAGTATTCACATAAGGCTTACTATTGCACCCTAGGGGTCTTCCCAGGACAGACCCCCCCGACCCCCACCCCATGTCCTCTGCCTGCTGCTTGTTTGTAGAAAAGCTTTAGTCTCTCAGGCCTCCCCTAAGTCACAAAAGGCTGGCTCAAGAGTTAATGTCTGGAAGAATGTGAACATGTAACAAAAGATAGCAGTTGGGCCAGGAGAACTGGTGACAACTTAAACAATAGATCAGCCATATAGTATAGTCACAGAACCTTTAGTTCCTCCCTGAAGGACATAGACGACAGTGTCTGATGTGCATTCCTGAGTTGTTTTACAGATACTGTAAACCCCACCAGATGGAAGACGCTAACTGCATGATGACCATGAACACTTAGCCCCCAGACAGGCTGGAGCCTGAAGACTGATGATGTTAACTCCTGTGACATCCCCCTGTTACCTCACCATCAACCAATCAGAGAATTATGCACAAGCTGATCACACACCCTGTGACTCTCCCTCACCTTGCCTTTAAAAACCCTTATCTAAAATCCATCTGGGAGCTCAGGTCTTTTGAGCATTAGCTGCCCCTACTCCTTGTTCGGCATCTGCAGTAAACGCTGCACATTCCTTCCATGGCTTTACTGTGCATGGGTGAGTGGACCCAAGTTTGGTTTGGTAATGCTACTAAAGGGTGAATGTTATTGCAATTCGTTGATATACCTCTTAAGTTGCTCTCTTTTAAAACAGCTTTATTGAGATATAATTCACATAACATATAATTTACTGATTTAAAATGAAGTCAGTGTTGTTTCATCTATCTCACCATCCACTCCTCCCATGTTATTTAAAATTTTTTTGAGATATAATTCACATAACATAAAATTCTCCCTTTTTAAGTGTACAATTCAGTGGTTTTTAATATGTTAACAAAGTTGTGTAACCAATGCCAGTCAAGATTTTTAATATATTCACAGAGTTATACAATCATCACAAGTCTCTCTTTAATCTATAGATTTTATTTCCCTTCAAATCTTTTTCCTCTGGAATTTTTGTTGAAGAAATTTGCTTGTTTATCCTGTAGAATATCCATAGTCTGGATTTTGCTTTTTGCATCTCTGTAGTATTTTTTAATGTTCCTCTGTCCTCCATATTTCCTATAAATTGGTGGTTAGATATAGACCTCTGATGGGATTCAGGTTCAGTTTTTTCCTACAAGACTACTTCATAGTCATGTTTACATTCTAGAGGCATGTATGTTTCAACTTTCTTTTTGTGATAACAGCACTGGTTGATGCTCAGTGGGTTGATCTCTGGATTCATTAGAGATTGCAAAATGGTGATAGTCTATCACTCATTATTTATTACTTGGAATACTCCTATAAAAAGAAAATTTTCTTCATCTATTATTTGGTTACTCAATGCTACAGTTTCTTTATAAAAATTAATATTGATTAATTTTGATTTTCATATTTTAGAGCCATAGACTTTTTTTTTCAGATCTCAAAACATTTTTGTAAGCAGTGCTTTCTAATGCTTCATGGGTAAAATACCTGCCCACAGGGCCTGGAAGTAGCAAAATAAGGAGGCGGGGCCAGTGGGACATGAAATTTGCACCAAGAGGATACGCATCCTCAGCTCCAGCAGATTTTCTTTTTTCTTTTCATCACATAAGGTTCTCCTACATGAAACGTCACGCAAAAAAAAAAAAAAAAAAAAAATCCACCAGATCTAAGAATCTTGAAAAGTTTTGTTTCCCTTGAGGAATTAATATGGTTTTCCCTTACCACTCATAAACGTCAGTGAACAATCTATTTTCCCACTTTGCACTGTGCCCAGTAAGTTCAAAGCCAAATTTTCTGTTTAATTTTGGAACAATAGGAATTCCTGATCTGTACATCTACATTTTTCTTTGATCTTGATCCTCCGTACCTGTTCCTGTCTTCCAGCTGATTCAAATTTTCTATGAGCAAAAAGGAATTTGAACAAAAACATTTACATAGCCATCAGTCATCTATGAAAGAACATTTTTCTTGGGACTCTTAACTCACTGCTGGGTGTTATTTTAACAATCTTTCTAACGTAATAAGCCTGAAACGGCTTCTCATTGGGGTCTTAATTTGTATTCTATGATTACTGGTGAGCTTGAACATCTTCCCATGTTTGTTAACCAGGTTTAAAACTGTTTGCTTGGGACGTGGCTTATATTGAATTAGGGAGGAGTTCCGCCAGTCGACTGAAAGACAAGACAAATGAAACCTCATTCTTACAGTTAAGCTTTGACTCCGCCCCCTGTTTTTTTCCCCTCGAAGAGAGCTCTTTGTGTAGTGTGGGAAAGGGGTCTCAGCCTGTAAAGCTGGCAGAACACAGTACTGCCTCAAAATATCTGTATTATGTGCGCGTCCCGTTCCTGAATCCTGACACGCCTGGAGTCGCCCCTGGGACTCTCTGCAGGCGTGGCCTCTCTCACTCGGCCTTCGATTGGCTCGCCTGATCCCGCAGGAGTCACCACGACGCGGTCTTGCTTAGCGCGGTGGATGCGAGTGATGAGTGGTTGCTTCTGCCTTTCTCTCCCCCCACTTTTTTTTTTTAGCCATAGCTATGGTTACCACGTCTCTCCCCGCCTCCCTCCACCTACCAAGAAGACGACTGGCCATTGGTTCTCTGTCACCAAGTCCGTCAGTCATTGGCCGCTGGTGAGACAGGGCGCTCCCCCTTCCCCTGTCTCCCGGGTCTCTTGAGGAGCCCAGGAAGGAGCCTCGGCTAGTGCCGCCGGGCCACGGGCTGCCGCGATCGGATTGCAGCCGTCGTTAGCGGGTCATGTCGGCCGCCCAGGGCTGGGACAGGAACCGTCGGAGGGGAGGAGGCGCCGCAGGCGGTGGTGGCGGCAGCGGCGGAGGTAGC